>NC_074668.1:12341005-12528505 GCF_029448725.1 Salvelinus fontinalis
GAAACACAATAACACCCTATTCCCTATGTAGTGCACGACTTCTGACCAGGGCCCTCTGGACCAAAGCAGTGCACAATATATGGAATAACGGTGTGATTTGGGATGCACTGACAAACTCAGGTCACCGCTCCTCCCTGGAGTCCACAGCAACCACCCAGTGTTCTCCGGGGGATCTTTAGAAACACGTGGTTCTCTAGCCTCATTTACAAATGAAAAGACTGAAAAAATTGATAAACACTCTAAATGTTTTAACAAACACACCAGATCTCCATTTAAAAGGCTTACTTTAGGAATTCCTGCAGCATGACACACTACAATGAGGAAGGGCCTGGTTGGTAGAAACAAACCAGAGGCTTGTAGTACATATTACCTCAATCAGCCTGACTAACCGGTGTCTATATGTAGCCTCGCTACTTTTATGGCCTCGCTACTGTATATAGCCTGTCTTTTCACTGTTGTTTTATTTCTTTGGCTACCTTTTGTTCACCTAATACCTTTTTTGCACTATTGGTTATAGCCTGTAAGTAAGCATTTCGCTGTAAGGTCTACCTGTTGTATTCGGTGCACGTGACAAATAAACTTTGATTTGATTTGACTAGAGAAAGAACATGAGAGAGAGGGTGTAAAGAGTGGAGGGGTAGCTAGAATATAGAAAAGAGTAGGATAAGTGGCATGCTCCTCTTTCTTGAATTGTAACGACTTAAGACACACACACACACACACACACACACACACACACACACACACACACACACACACAGAGAGAGGTACTTTTAAGCATACTATCAGTAGTGGGTTAAGGAGCGGAGTGGGATGGGTCTGGGTTAAGGGGCAGAGTGGGGTTGGGATTGGGGGATAACACTAGGGGATTGGAGGATAACACTAGGGGATTGGGGATGACACTAGGGGATTGGAGGATAACACTAGGGGATTGGAGGATAACACTAGGGGATTGGGGGATAACACTAGGGGATTGGAGGATAACACTAGGGGATTGAAGGATGACACTAGGAGATTGGAGGATAACACTAGGGGATTGGGGGATAACACTAGGGGATTGGAGGATAACACTAGGGGATTGGGGGATAACACTAGGGGATTGGGGATGACACTAGGGGATTGGAGGATAACACTAGGCGATTGGGGGATAACACTAAGGGATTGGGGGATAACACTAGGGGATTGGGGGATAACACTAGGGGATTGGGGATGACACTAGGGGATTGGAGGATAACACTAGGCGATTGGGGGATAACACTAAGGGATTGGGGGATAACACTAGGGGATTGGGGGATAACACTAGGGGATTGGAGGATAACACTGGGGGATTGGGGGATAACACTAGGGGATTGGAGGATAACACTAGGGGATTGGGGGATAACACTAGGCGATTGGGGGATAACACTAGGGGATTGGGGATAACACTAGGGGATTGGAGGATAACACTAGGCGATTGGGGGATAACACTAAGGGATTGGGGGATAACACTAGGCGATTGGGGGATAACACTAGGGGATTGGAGGATAACACTGGGGGATTGGGGGATAACACTAGGGGATTGGAGGATAACACTAGGGGATTGGGGGATAACACTAGGCGATTGGGGGATAACACTAGGGGATTGGAGGATAACACTAGGCGATTGGGGGATAACACTAGGGGATTGGGGGATAACACTAGGGGATTGGGGATGACACTAGGGGATTGGAGGATAACACTAGGGGATTGGAGGATAACACTAGGGGATTGGAGGATAACACTAGGCGATTGGGGGATAACACTAGGCGATTGGGGGATAACACTAGGGGATTGGGGGATAACACTAGGGGATTGGAGGATAACACTAGGGGATTGGGGGATAACACTAGGAGATTGGGGGATAACACTAGGGGATTGGGGGATAACACTAGGGGATTGGGGGATAACACTAGGGGATTGGGGATGACACTAGGGGATTGGAGGATAACACTAGGCGATTGGGGGATAACACTAGGGGATTGGAGGATAACACTAGGGGATTGGAGGATAACACTAGGGGATTGGAGGATAACACTAGGGGATGGGGGATAACACTGGGGGATTGGAGGATAACACTAGGGGATTGGAGGATAACACTAGGGGATTGGAGGATAACACTAGGGGATTGGAGGATAACACTAGGGGATTGGAGGATAACACTAGGGGGTTGGAGGATAACACTAGGGGATTGGAGGATAACACTAGGGGATGGGGGATAACACTGGGGGATTGGGGGATAACACTAGGGGGTTGGAGGATAACACTAGGAGATTGGAGGATAACACTAGGGGATTCGAGAATAACACTAGGGGATTGGGGGATAACACTAGGGGATTGGAGGATAACACTAGGGGATTGGAGGATAACACTGGTGATTTGTATGATCAACAGTGCTGAAACACTTATTTTGCTTCATTGATGTTCCTGTATCACTGAAATAATATATGCAGTGCAGCAACTGCAAAACACATAGAAAATTACTGATAGTGTCTGTTTAATAGGCTTGTGGCATGGTAAATTCGGTCTTTATTGACAGTTCTTTCTTGTAGGTGGAGTAAGTCGCGACTTTTGACCTCAGTAAGATTGGACAAGCCGGTCATGCATTGCAGGGCCTAGCAGGGTGCCAAGCCTCTGAGTCGGACTTAAGAACATCAGAGAGAGTCAGACTTCATGTTTAATGCCCCAGGAAAATGTGATGCAAGACAGTTGTGGGTGGTCTTTTCTTTGGCCCTTCAGAGTACAACTCAGAACAATTTGTGTGTGTGTGTGTGTGTGTGTGTGTGTGTGTGTGTGTGTGTGTGTGTGTGTGTGTGTGTGTGTGTGTGTGTGTGTGTGTGTGTGTGTGTGTGTGTGTGTGTGTGTGTGTGTGTGTGTGTGTGTGTGTGTGTGTTCAGACAGTATATATGTGCATTTGTGTTTAGCTGTTGTGCTTGCATAGGGAATGTATTTTAGTTCACTGGAAGGTCGTGGCCGAGAGTGGGGTGTAGTAAATAAACAATCCGCTCATCAGAAACCGTAGCATAACAATCGCGGCCCGTCAGGCAAAATAAAGAGACCTCAAGATTGTTGGACCCTTCCCAGAAGGCTCAAGATGTTCCGCCACTTTCCTGTTGCTCTGCTCCAACATCAACTGTTACTGAAACATGATACTGTGTCTTAATGGTCAGCATGAGTTGACAAAATGACTCTGAACACAGTCTATAAGCTCCTTCAACAGTGAATGAGCTAGAATTAAGTTCAGAGGAGAAGAGATCCCTGCCGTTCTATCAAAGCGATGGTAATAGCTTTTGGACTTTACAAGTGCAACTTAAAACATGTGGTGGTGTGGTGATGCCCTCATACAAGTACTTGGGAGTATGGCTGACGGTACAGTGTCCTTCTCTCAGCACATATCAAAGCTGCAGGCTAAAGTTAAATCTACACTTGGTTTCCTCTATCGTGATCGCTCCTCTTTCACCACAGCTGCCAAACTAACCCTGATTCAGATGACCATCCTACCCATGCTAGATTACGGAGACCTAATTTATAGATCGTCAGGTAAGGGTGCTCTCGAGAGGCTAGATGTTCTTTACCATTCGGTCATGTGATTTGCCACCAATGCTCCTTATAGGACACATCACTGCACTCTATACTCCTCTGTAAACTGGTGATCTCTGTATACCTGACGCAAGACCCACTGGTTGATGCTTATTTATAAATCCCTCTTAGGCCTCACCCCCCCCCCCCCCTCTCTGAGATATCTACTGCAGCCCTCATTCTCCATATAGAACACCTGTTCTGCCAGTCACATTCTGTTAAAGGTCTCCAGAGCAAACACATCCCTGGGTCGCTCCTCTTTTCAGTTCGCTGCAGTTAGCGACCTGAACGAGCTGCAACAAACACTCAAACTGGACAGTTTTATCTCCATCTCTTCATTCAAAGACTCAATCACACGCCCAGGCTCTGTCGCAGCCGGCCACAACCGGGAGGTCCGTGGGGTGACGCACAATTGGCATAGCGTCGTCCGGGTTAGGGGTTAGGGAGGGATTGGCCGGTAGGGATATCCTTGTCTCAGTATGTAAAAAAATAAAATGTAATAAAATATATGCACTCTACTGTAAGTCGCTCTGGATAAGAGCGTCTGCTAAATGACTAAAATGTCAAATGTAAATGTTGTCTCTAGCTTCTTACCCTTTGTGCTGTTGTCTGTGCCCTATAATGTTTGTACCATGTTTGTGCTGCTACCATATTGTGTTGCTACCATGTTGTTGTCATGTTGTGTTGCTACCATGTTGTTGTCATGTTGTGTTGCTACCATGCTGTGTTGTCATCTGTTGCTGCCTTGCTATGTTGTTGTCTTAGGTCTCTCTTTATGTAGTGTTGTGTTGTCTCTCTTGTTGTGATGTGTGTTTTGTCCTATATTTATATATTTTAACATTTTTCATTTTTAATCGCAGTCCCAGTCCCTGCAAGAGGCCTTTGGCCTTTTGGTAAGCTGCCATTTTAAATAAGAATTTGTTCTTAACTGACTTGCCTAGTTCAATAAAGGTTAAAGTTAGCACTAAAACTATATGACCTTCAGTTCCTTCAGTGCAGTAGAAGATCAGTAGTGGATCAGTAGAGAATCAATAAAGAATCAGTGGTAGATCAGTAGTAGATCAGTAGAGGATCAGTAGTAGATCAGTAGAGGATCAGTAATGGATCAGTAGTGGATCAGTAATGGATCAGCAGTAGATCAGTAGAGGATCAGTAGTAGATCAGTAATGGATCAGTAGTGGATCAGTAGAGGATCAGTAGTAGATCAGTAGAGGATCAGTAGAGGATCAGTAGAGGATCAGTAGTAGATCAGTAGAGGATCAGTAGTAGATCAGTAGTGGATCAGTAGTAGATCAGTAGAGGATCAGTAGAGGATCAATAGTGGATCAGTAGAGGATCAGTAGAGGATCAGTAGTAGATCACTAGTAGATCGGTAGAGGATCAGTAGTAGATCAGTAGTGGATCAGTAGTAGATCAGTAGAGGATCAGTAGAGGATGAGTAGTGGATCAGTAGAGGATCAGTAGAGGATCAGTAGTAGATCAGCATTGGATCAGTAGAGGATCAGTAGTAGATCAGTAGAGGATCAGTAGAGGATCAGTAATGATCAGTAATGGATCAGTAGTAGATCAGTAGAGGATCAGTAGAGGATCAGTAGTAGATCAGTAGAGGATCAGTAGAGGTTCAGTAATGGATCAGTAGAGGTTCAGTAGAGGATCAGTAGTAGATCAGTAGAGGATCAGTAGAGGATCAGTAATGGATCTTTATTAGATCAGTAGAGGATCAGTAGAGGTTCAGTAACGGATCAGTAGAGGATCAGTAGTAGATCAGTAGAGGTTCAGTAATGGATCAGTAGTAGATCAGTAGAGGATCAGTAGTAGATCAGTAGAGGTTCAGTAATGGAACAGTAGAGGATCAATAGAGGATCAGTAGTAGATCAGTAGAGGATCAGTAGAGGATCAGTAGTAGATCAGTAGTAGATCAGTAGAGGATCAGTAGAGAATCAGTAGTAGATCAGTAGTAGATCAGTAGAGGATCAGTAGAGGATCAGTAGTAGATCAGTAGAGGATCAGTAGTAGATCAGTAGAGGATCAGTAGAGGATCAGTAGTAGATCAGTAGTAGATCAGTAGTAGATCAGTAGTAGATCAGTAGAGGATCAGTAGAGAATCAGCAGTAGATCAGTAGAGGATCAGTAGTAGATCAGTAGAGGATCAGTAGAGGATCAGTAGAGGATCAGTAGTAGATCAGTAGTGGATCCGTAGAGGATCAGTAGTAGATCAGTAGTAGATCAGTAGAGGAACAGTAGAGGATCAATAGAGGATCAGTAGTAGATCAGTAGAGGATCAGTAGTAGATCAGTAGTGGATCAGTAGTAGATCAGTAGAGGATCAGTAGTAGATCAGTAGAGGATCAGTAGAGGATCAATAGTGGATCAGTAGAGGATCAGTAGAGGATCAGTAGTAGATCAGTAGTAGATCGGTAGAGGATCAGTAGTGGATCAGTAGTAGATCAGTAGAGGATCAGTAGTAGATCAGCATTGGATCAGTAGAGGATCAGTAGAGGATCAGTAGTAGATCAGCATTGGATCAGTAGAGGATCAGTAGTAGGTCAGTAGAGGATCAGTAGAGGATCAGTAGTAGATCAGTAGTGGATCAGTAGAGGATCAGTAATGATCAGTAATGGATCAGTAGAGGATCAGTAGAGGTTCAGTAATGGATCAGTAGAGGTTCAGTAGAGGATCAGTAGTAGATCAGTAGAGGTTCAGTAATGGATCAGTAGTAGATCAGTAGAGGATCAGTAGAGGTTCAGTAACGGATCAGTAGAGGATCAGTAGTAGATCAGTAGAGGTTCAGTAATGGATCAGTAGTAGATCAGTAGAGGATCAGTCGTAGATCAGTAGAGGATCAGTAGAGGTTCAGTAATGGAACAGTAGAGGATCAATAGAGGATCAGTAGTAGATCAGTAGAGGATCTGTAGAGGATCAGTAGTAGATCAGTAGTAGATCAGTAGAGGATCAGTAATGATCAGTAATGGATCAGTAGTAGATCAGTAGAGGATCAGTAGAGGATCAGTAGTAGATCAGTAGAGGATCAGTAGAGGTTCAGTAATGGATCAGTAGAGGTTCAGTAGAGGATCAATAGTAGATCAGTAGAGGCTCAGTAGAGGTTCAGTAATGGATCAGTAGTAGATCAGTAGAGGATCAGTAGAGGTTCAGTAACGGATCAGTAGAGGATCAGTAGTAGATCAGTAGAGGTTCAGTAATGGATCAGTAGTAGATCAGTAGAGGGTCAGTCGTAGATCAGTAGAGGATCAGTAGAGGTTCAGTAATGGAACAGTAGAGGATCAATAGAGGATCAGTAGTAGATCAGTAGAGGATCAGTAGAGGATCAGTAGTAGATCAGTAGTAGATCAGTAGAGGATCAGTAGAGAATCAGTAGTAGATCAGTAGTAGATCAGTAGAGGATCAGTAGAGGATCAGTAGTAGATCAGTAGAGGATCAGTAGTAGATCAGTAGAGGATCAGTAGAGGTTCAGTAATGGATCAGTAGTAGATCAGTAGAGGATCAGTAGAGGTTCAGTAACGGATCAGTAGAGGATCAGTAGTAGATCAGTAGAGGTTCAGTAATGGATCAGTAGTAGATCAGTAGAGGATCAGTCGTAGATCAGTAGAGGATCAGTAGAGGTTCAGTAATGGAACAGTAGAGGATCAATAGAGGATCAGTAGTAGATCAGTAGAGGATCAGTAGAGGATCAGTAGTAGATCAGTAGTAGATCAGTAGAGGATCAGTAGAGAATCAGTAGTAGATCAGTAGTAGATCAGTAGAGGATCAGTAGAGGATCAGTAGTAGATCAGTAGAGGATCAGTAGTAGATCAGTAGAGGATCAGTAGTAGATCAGTAGAGGATCAGTAGAGGCTCAGTAGAGGATCAGTAGAGGATCAGTAGTAGATCAGTAGTGGATCAGTAGTAGATCAGTAGTAGGTCAGTAGAGGATCAGTAGAGGATCAGTAGAGAATCAGTAGTAGATCAGTAGAGGATCAGTAGTAGATCAGTAGAGGATCAGTAGAGGCTCAGTAGAGGCTCAGTAGAGAATCAGTAGTAGATCAGTAGAGGATCAGTAGTAGATCAGTAGAGGATCAGTAGAGGCTCAGTAGAGGATTAGTAGAGGATCAGTAGTAGATCAGTAGTGGATCAGTAGTAGATCAGTAGAGGATCAGTAGAGGATCAATAGTGGATCAGTAGAGGATCAGTAGAGGATGAGTAGTGGATCAGTAGAGGATCAGTAGAGAATCAGTAGTAGATCAGCATTGGATCAGTAGAGGATCAGTAGTAGATCAGTAGAGGATCAGTAGAGGATGAGTAGTAGATCAGTAGAGGATCAGTAATGATCAGTAATGGATCAGTAGTAGATCAGTAGAGGATCAGTAGAGGATCAGTAGTAGATCAGTAGTTGATCAGTAGAGGTTCAGTAATGGATCAGTAGAGGTTCAGTAGAGGATCCGTAGTAGATCAGCATTGGATCAGTAGAGGATCAGTTGTGGATCAGTAAAGGATCCGTAGTAGATCAGTAGAGGATCAGTAGAGAATCAGTAGAGGATCAGTAGTAGATCAGTAGAGGATCAGTAGAGAATCAGTACAGGATCAGTAGTAGATCAGTAGAGGATCAGTAGAGGATCAGTTGTAGATCAGTAGAGGAACAGTAGAGAATCAGTAGAGGATCAGTAGTAGTTCAGTAGAGGTTCAGTAATGGATCAGTAGAGGATCAGTAGAGGATCAGTAGAGGAACAGTAGAGGATCAGTAGAGGATCAGTAGTAGATCAGTAGAGGATCAGTAGAGGTTCAGTAATGGATCAGTAGTAGATCAGTAGAGGATCAGTAGAGGTTCAGTAATGGATCAGTAGAGGATCAGTAAGTAGATCAGTAGAGGATCAATAGTGGATCAGTAATGTATCAGTAGTAGATCAGTAGAGGATCAGTAGAGGTTCAGTAATGGATCAGTAGAGGTTCAGTAATGGATCAGTAGAGGATCAGTAGAGGATCAGTAGCGGATCAGTAGTAGATCAGTAGAGGTTCAGTAATGGATCAGTAGAGGTTCAGTTCAGTTCAACTTTTTATCTGTTGATTTGTGAATGCTGTACATGCTAGCTAGTTAATGTACATTTCTCTGTACATGTCGTCGTTGGGCTAGTATGGCTATTCATGTCCCTATTCGTTACTAATTTGTACTTTGCAGAGGTAATGGCCTATAAGGGCAGCATTTGTTTATGGACGTTTTTCCTGTCATTATCAGGTACCGTATGTCATGTGTTTTTTATTCAGATATTTTGCTGACTGTTAGCTGTTTGCAAGTGCACATCATGTCACTGTACAGAACGCCTGGCAGTCATTGAGACAGTTGGCTAGCCTGGGCCCATAGGCTACACTGTATATTTCTACTTCATTTCTACTTCTACTTTGTTTATTACCGCAGTATTAATGTTTATTACCACAGTATTTTTGTTTATTACCACAATATGAGTGTGTGTTACCACATTATTACAGTGTTTATTACCACATTATTACAGTGTTTATTACCACAGTATTACAGTGTTTATTACCACGGTATTAGTGTTTATTACCACAGTATTACAGTGTTGATTACCACAGTATTACAGTGTTTATTACCACAGTATTACAGTGTTTATTACCACAGTATTACAGTGTTTATTAACACAGTATTACAGTGTTTATTACCACAGTATTACAGTGTTTATTACCACAGTATTACAGTGTTGATTACCATAGTATTAATGTTTATTACCACAGTGTTAATGTTTATTACCACAGTATTACAGTGTTTATTACCACAGTATTACAGTGTTTATTACCACAGTATTGGTATTAGTGTTTATTACCACAGTATTAATGTTTATTACCACAGTATTAGTGTTTATTACCACAGTATTAGTGTTTATTACCACAGTATTAGTGTTTATTACCACAGTATTACAGTGTTTATTAACACAGTATTACAGTGTTTATTACCACAGTATTAGTGTTTATTACCACAGTATTAGTGTTTATTACCACAGTATTGGTATTAGTGTTTATTACCACAGTATTAGTGTTTATTACCACAGTATTAGTGTTTATTACCACAGTATTGGTATTAGTGTTTATTACCACAGTATTAGTGTTTATTACCACAGTATTAGTGTTTATTACCACAGTATTAGTGTTTATTACCACAGTATTAGTGTTTATTACCACAGTATTACAGTGTTTATTAACACAGTATTAGTGTTTATTACCACAGTATTAGTGTTTATTACCACAGTATTACAGTGTTTATTACCACAGTATTAGTGTTTATTAACACAGTATTACAGTGTTTATTACCACAGTATTAGTGTTTATTACCACAGTATTACAGTGTTTATTAACACAGTATTACAGTGTTTATTACCACAGTATTAGTGTTTATTACCACAGTATTACAGTGTTTATTACCACAGTATTAGTGTTTATTACCACAGTATTAGTGTTTATTACCACAGTATTAGTGTTTATTACCACAGTATTAGTGTTTATTACCACAGTATTAGTGTTTATTACCACAGTATTACAGTGTTTATTAACACAGTATTAGTGTTTATTACCACAGTATTAGTGTTTATTACCACAGTATTAGTGTTTATTACCACAGTATTAGTGTTTATTACCACAGTATTAGTGTTTATTACCACAGTATTAGTGTTTATTACCACAGTATTAGTGTTTATTACCACAGTATTACAGTGTTTATTACCACAGTATTACAGTGTTTATTACCACAGTATTAGTGTTTATTACCACAGTATTAGTGTTTATTACCACAGTATTACAGTGTTTATTACCACAGTATTAGTGTTTATTACCACAGTTTTGGTATTAGTGTTTATTACCACAGTATTACAGTGTTTATTAACACAGTATTACAGTGTTTATTACCACAGTATTACAGTGTTTATTAACACAGTATTACAGTGTTTATTACCACAGTATTACAGTGTTTATTACCACAGTATTACAGTGTTTATTACCACAGTATTACAGTGTTTATTAACACAGTATTACAGTGTTTATTACCACAGTATTACAGTGTTTATTACCACAGTATTACAGTGTTTATTACCACAGTATTAGTGTTTATTACCACAGTATTACAGTGTTTATTACCACAGTATTACAGTGTTTATTACCACAGTATTAGTGTTTATTACCACAGTATTACAGTGTTAATTACCACAGTATTAGTGTTTATTACCACAGTATTACAGTGTTTATTACCACAGTATTACAGTGTTTATTACCACAGTATTAGTGTTTATTACCACAGTATTACAGTGTTTATTAACACAGTATTAGTGTTTATTACCACAGTATTACAGTGTTTATTACCATAGTATTGCAGTGTTTATTACCACAGTATTGCAGTGTTTATTACCACAGTATTGCAGTGTTTATTACCATAGTATTAATGTTCATTACCACAGTATTACAGTGTTTATTACCACAGTATTACAGTGTTTATTACCACAGTATTGCAGTGTTTATTACCATAGTATTAATGTTCATTACCACAGTATTAGTGTTTATAAATAAAATGTATAAACTTAGAGTCAACCTAACCTAGGCAGGGTCCACAGAATGAGGCACACTTCAGCCTGGAGGTGCACAGAGCTCCACTTCCAACGATTCATTTTCAAACATAATTAAATCAATGCTCTTGACATATGGGTGAGGTAGCTGCCCCTGCTGTGGTTCCTAGCTACATGCAGACACTTTGCCCACACTGCTTAATCAAGCAGGAGGAGGAGGGGGCAGCATTCTAGGGGTGAAGAGAGATGGAAATAGGGAGGGAGGTAGTGACTGCTGCTGGGTTTCAAATGATACCCACTCCCACCACCGTTCAAAAAACAAAAACAGCCATCTCTGTGATAAATCTAATCAGCGCCCAGATGAGCGTATTTCCCCACATCCACTGTTTTCTATTGGATTTTGGAGACAGCACATTGGCCCTCTGTGATGGTGCTGATTGGGAGGCAGTCTCTTTGTCCGGTACTCCATCATTCCTCGCCCTGTGAGGCCTCTCTCCAGCAGACATCCATCACAGTCTGGCCATGAGGCACTCTAGCACCTTATCAATGAGGACAGCCTGTTTATGGCCCTGTCCCCTTTGTGTGCTGTGGCAGTAAGGGGAAGCTACAGAGGTAGAGCAGGGCAGGCAGTAAAACAGCTTCCGCCCAGTGAATCACATTCACATCCACACACAGGCTGCTGTGCTGTAAGCCGTGCCAGGCAATAACATAAAAGCAAACAAACAAAGAAGCCAAACCAACAAAAGACACCGTGTGCAACTACGGCAACAAATTAGACCCAAGTCTGCCCAAATCATGGTGGAAAGTAGCTTTACTGAAAATGGACGCAGACTCTGGGGTTCACACTCTTAATACAAGTGCTTTGGTTTCAAATAAGAGTGGAGAAAACACCATTATTTTGCTGCCTGCAAGTGCAAATGATTCTACACTGAAACCTCCACATTTCTGCTTGACCACGGAAAAAAACATGACTGTTCCAAGGCCAGTAGACAGGGCTTAATGGAGAAGAAGCATTATTAAACCAATGAGAAGGAGCAGGTGTATGCTGAATGGATACAAATCTAATCAAATCAAGTTTTATTTTACAGCACATTTCAGACATGGAATGCAACAAAATGTGCTTCACAGGAAAAATTGAATAAAAACAATGAAAATGGAAACATTTACTACACAACAAACATAAGAGGATAAAAAACAAAAGAATAAGAATAAAAACGGAATGACTAAAAAGCACCCTAAAGAAAGGCAAATCTAAAAATGTGTGTTTTAAGATCACTAATAAAAATGTCCACAGTTTCAGCCCCCTCGGGGTCTCTGGCAGGCTGTTCCAGAGGCTGGGGGCACAGTAACTAAACGTTCTCTCTCCATGCCTTTGTCCTAGGCTTTGGGATAGTTAAAAGGCCAGTGCCAGAGGACCTGAGGGACCTACTGGGTAGATAACTTAAAAGCATATCTGACATGTATTGGGGCGCACAGTTGTGGATTGATTTAAAAACCAATATCATTTTTTGTATAAATTGTAAAACTCACAGGCAGCCTGTGCAGAGACCTTAAAACCAGTGTAATGTGTGCTCTCTGTCTGGTCTTGGTCAGTACCCGTGCTGCAGAATTCTGTATGTTTTGCAGTTGACCAATGGCTTTCTTGGGTAGACCAGACAAGAGAGCATTACAGTAGTCAAGCCTGCTTGTAATAAAATAATGGATGAGTCTTTCTGTATCAGCCTGAGAGAGAAACGGCCACACCTTGGTAATGTTCCTCTGGTTGTAAAAAGCTATTTTGGTCACATTCCTAATGTGTGAATCGAAATTGAGTTAAGAATCTAAAATGACACCTAGGTTTTTTACCTGGTGTTTTATCTTTATTGCCCGTGAATTAAAATGTGCGGACAGATTCTCTCTCAGTGCTTTGGCTCCAACAATAAGTACCTCAGTCTTGTCTTGATTTAGCTGGAGGAAGTTGTGAGCCATCAAAGTATTTAAATCACTAATACAGTTGAATAATTTATCCTTGGTGTCACACCATGACCTTAGAGAGACGTTTTATTTCTCTATTTGGTTAGGTCAGGGTGTGATGTGGAGTGGGCATTCTATGTTATCTGTTTCTTTGTTTTTGGCCGAGTGTGGTTCCCAATCAGAGGCAGCTGTCCGTTGTTGTCTCTGATTGGGAATCATACTTAGGCAGTCCTTTTTCCCTCTTTCATTTGTGGGTTGTTATTTTGCCCTGCAGAACGTCACGTTCGTATTTAGTTTTGCTGTTGTCGGTGTTCATTAAATAAATAAAGAGAATGAACACGTACCATGCTGCACTTTGGTCCACTTCTTCATCGTCCCATGACGAACGTGACAGAAGATCCCACCAACAAAGGACCAAGCAGCGTGCCCAGGAGGAGGAAGTATCCTGGACTTGGGAAGAGATATTGGCAGGACAGGATCGCCTTCCTTGGCGGGAGTCGCCTAGGAGCATGAGAGGAAAGCAACAACGTCGGGGAGATAGGCCACAGAAACCCCAATAATTTTTTTTGGGGGGGGGGGGGGACATGGAGCAGTTGGCGAAGTTGAGGGGTGAGTCAGAGACTGTCGAGGAGTTATTGGACAAATTGGAGGAGAGTGAACGGAGGGGAGAGTTAGAGACCTTCGAGGAGTTGTTGATCAAATTGGAGAGTGAAGAGAGAGAGCTGTTGGTTTGGCGTAATATGCACGGCATTCGCCCTGAGGAGCGTGTGAGCTGTCCGATGCCACCTGTGCCAGTTCCTCGTACTCGTCCTGAAACGTGTGTTAAAGGTCCGGAACAATTGCTGCCGGCTATACACACCAGGTCTCCAGTATACCTTCACAACCCAGTACGTCCTGTGCCAACTCCTCGCACTCTCCCTCAAGTGCGTGTTCCCAGTCAGGTCCGTCCTGTTCCTCTTCCCCGCACTCGCCCTGAGGTGTGTGTCATCAGCCCGGTGCCACCTGTACCGGTCCCACGCATCAGGTCTCCAGTGCGCCTCCACAGTCCAGTACGTCCTGTGCCTCTTCCCCGCACTTGCCCTGAGGTGCGTGTCATCAGCCCGGTGCCACCTGTACCGGTCCCACGCATCAGGTCTCCAGTGCGCCTCCACAGTCCAGTACCTCCTGTGCCTCCTCTCCACACTCGCCCTGAGGTGTGTGTCATCAGCCCGGTGCCACCTGTACCGGTCACACGCATCAGGTCTCCAGTGCGCCTCCACAGTCCAGTACGTCCTGTGCCTCCTCCCCACACTCGCCCCGAGGTGCGTGTAATCAGCCTGGTGCCACCTGTACCGGTCCCACGCATCAGGTCTCCAGTGCGCTTCCACAGTCCAGTACATCCTATGCCTCCTCTCCGTACTCGCCCTGAGCTGCGTGTCATCAGCCCGATGCCACCTGTACCGGTCCCACGCATCAGGTCTCCAGTGCGCTTCCACAGTCCAGTACATCCTATGCCTCCTCTCCGTACTCGCCCTGAGGTGCGTGTCATCAGCCCGATGCCACCTGTACCGGTCCCACGCATCAGGTCTCCAGTGCGCTTCCACAGTCCAGTACGTCCTGTGCCTCCTCTCCACACTCGCCCTGAGGTGTGTGTCATCAGCCCGGTGCCACCTGTACCGGTCCCACGCATCAGGTCTCCAGTGCGCATTCCCAGTCCAGAGCTTCCGGCGACAGTTCCCAGTCCAGAGCTTCCGGCGACAGTTCCCAGTCCACAGCTTCCGGCGACAGTTCCCAGTCCAGAGCTTCCGGCGACAGTTCCCAGTCCGGAGCCTCCGGCGACAGTCCCCAGTCCGGAGCCTCCGGCAACGGTCCCCAGTCCGGAGCCTCTGGCGACGGTCCCCAGTCCGGAGCCTCCGGGCGACGGTCCCCAGTTCGGCGCCTCCGGCGACGATCCACGGTCCGATTCCTCAGGCAACAATTCACGGTCCGGAGCCTCTGGGCGACGGTCCCCAGTCCGGTTCCACAGAAGCGGAGGGATCAGAGTAGGGAGTGGGGGCTACGTCCCGAACCGGAGCCGCCACCGAGGGTAGATGCCCACCCGGACCCTCCCCTATAGGTTCAGGTTTGCGGCCGGGGGGAGGGGGGGCACTGTCACGCCCTGACCTTAGAGAGACGTTTTATTTCTCTATTTGGTTAGGTCAGGGTGTGATGTTGGGTGGGCATTCTATGTTATCTGTTTCTTTGTTTTTGGCCGAGTGTGGTTCCCAATCAGAGGCAGCTGTCCGTCGTTGTCTCTAATTGGGAATCAGGACGTACTGAAGGCAGGTAGAAGGCTTAAGTTGTGATATCACTTTCCTGAGCATGTCTGTATCAACCATGGTAAAAAAATCCATAGCGCCAGGGCTGGTTCACTGCCGACTGACAAAAATGGTTTAAGTCACCTATGGCACCAGAGAGGAAGCAACACAGGAGACTTAAAACGCACCAATAGGAAATCGTGTCAAATTAATTAAAGATTTTGTGCATATGATTAATTACTACTGAAATTGTAACGGCGCAAAGCAGTTATTTTTCTAATAGCCACATATGCATAATCTGAGCTCATACAGTAACATATGAGCAGGCATAAGCATCATAAGCGGTCGCTTAGGGGCCCCAGCCGGTCTCACCTCAGTCAAAGTCTCAACTTATTCTTGAGAGTTAGAATAATATAAGGTGCAATTTAGAAATTTGGTTGTGCATTAGCAGTTTTTCTCTTGTTATGTCAGTGACTGACAGTCACTCAATTAGCCATGTCTAAACTTGTAGTAATTATGGCTGAATACCGACCGGGTGTAACCGGTGTGAAATGGCTAGCTAGTTAGCAGGGTGCACGCTAATAGCGTTTTAATCAGTGACGTCACTCGCTTTGAGACCTTGAAGTAGTTGTTTCCCTTCCCTCTGCAAGGGCCGCTGCTTTTGTGGAGCAATGGGTAACTTCGCTTCGTGGGAGGCATTTGTTGATGTGTGCAGAGGGTCTCTGGTTCGAGCCCAGATAGGGGCGAGGAGAGGGACGGAAGCAAAACTGTTACATGGGCACGTGCCCAGGGGCCATAAGCTCCAGAGGGCCCATATTAAATTTGTTAGTCATTCTCACTCAGATATCATTAACATGGCATAAGTGATGGCAAAGTTGGTAGATAGCAGAAATTGTAGAAATCTCCGCCCTATGGCAAAATGTGTAGAATTGCAGAAATCTTGCTTTAAAACTGCAACATTTTCTCTACACCCCATGGCAAAATCTGTAGAATTGCAGAATTGTTTTATTTATTTTTTATCTCCGCTGTCAAGAAGAGGGCCATTAAAGTGTTTTACCCCGACCAAATCTCGCTTAGGGCCCCTAAAAGGCTAGGGCCGGCCCTGCATATGCCTAACTCAATGTGAGCCAAGATTATGACTGAGTGTAAAAGTAGTCTACGCAGCCTTTATGAGCGGGTCCCAGCTCATGCACACCATGTCTGGCGGTTCCCCGCTGATTGTCGTTGTATTTCAATGGAAAAGAGAGGTAACACACAAAGCACAGTGACCACACTGAAGTGCCAGAGAGTAACCATGGAAGCGTTTGTCACTAGTCAATGGGTTACCCCACCATTAATTTAGTCATTTCACTGATTCCATATTTAGGCTTTTAAAAATATATTAGTCACTCCGAGGGGATTTTTGGCACTGTACAAGAATAAATTAGTATTGTCTCAATCATTTTTGATTTTGTTTAGTGTTAAACAATTCATCTGCATGATGAGGACAATGAGGGGCACACAACAAATATCTCAACCTCCACTTATTAGCCTATTATGGGTTCATATACCTCTGACATATCTGATTATTATTAGGCAAAAAAAACGATGTTTTGTCATAACTGGATAAATTGGAGCCACTGCAATACTCTATAAAATTAATTGCCCCAAATAATGAAAGGTGCGTGCAAAGCGTATCAAGCCAACAATCCTGTAGGAAAAACTTTTTACTGGACTAATGATTGTCACAAATAAACTTGCTGTATAATGTGTTCAAACACCTGTTCAATAAATTATTAAATGTATCCAGACTTACCTGACACTTTGCTGGCTATCAGTCCAGGATATAGAAATACCGCTATTGTTGAGGATATCATCGATAACTCCTATCAATAATCTCCGAACGTTTTTCTCAGATGATATTCTTGGTCAATGAATGCATATTGATACTCGTAGCCTACTCCAATTCTTGGGGTGTTCCTGACAGCTGTCTCTACCCCCAGCGAACAACCACACAAAAAGCACGTCACCCTCCGGGCGGACTATGGGAAATAAACTAACGGTATTTCCTATGTGGATAAAACGTAGAATAAAGCCAGATAACGTTTTTTCAAACCAGCTGACTGCTCGAGGGTTCGCTGGGAGAAAGAAGCTGCGCAGCCATGTCGTTTAGCTTCATGCGTGCCTAAACAAAACTACTATGTGGACTTGTCGAGGGAAGGCAAGATTTGCTAATCGCATTTGCCTCAGGGAGCCCGACAGTAGCAGCGGGCAGCTCCACCCAGCGAACCGTTGTTCTTATACCCAGCTATTTAGATAGGCCTAGTAGCTATTAGAGGTAGGTAGGTGAATGATAAAAATATCATGAAGTTCATCACCACACCATAAAGAAAAGGGTCAAATTAGGCTACGCAATACTGATGTGTAGCCTTATTTGTGTCATTTTTTTTTTTTTAACTATTCACCAAGAAACATCTTAGTTGTTCTTAGTTGTTTAGATTTGTGTATTGTTGTGTATTATTAAATACTTCTGCACTGTTGGAGCTACGGACGCAAGTATTTCGCAACACCTGGAATAACATCTGCTAAATATGTGTATGTGACCAAAAACATTTTATTTGTTCTTATAGCCTAGACCACAATTGACACGCATTATAAAATGATTATCAAGACTCCAATTTTAGTCACTTGTTAATTTATTCTGAGTAGGCTAATTTGTATGACATTTTAAATACCATAGATAAGAAATACTACAGCAAAAATAATAGACCTATCAATTAAAGTTTTCAATTATGCCATTTGGCCTCTATAGGGCCCTTATCCATGATAAAGGAACTGCACTTGCGCCATCCAGTGGTCAGTGCAAGAATTTGAGTTCCTAGCCATTTACGTCATCGCGTTAGTATTCTGTTGACGTGGACTACTGGCGTTCGTACGTGTTTGTTATGAGCAGCATTAGTGGAAACGGCGGTTTGCCTTCAAAATAATAGTCCCCCATCAAAACTGACACAAACTGATAGAAATAGTGAAAACCTGCCACAATTGGACTAGATAATGTTAAACAGGGTTGGAATTTTGTTATATAAATTCAACAAAAGAAAGAAAAATAAATGTAAAAGTACATATCAGTTAAAATTGCACTGTGGTTGTATTTGAATTCAGCATTGCATTGGGGGCATAGTTATAAGCATTGTACAGCCTAACCCAGGGATTCTCAAATTCGGTCCTGGGAGCCCAAGTGGTGCACGTTTAGCTCTACACAGCTGATTTAAATAATGAACTCATAAAGCTTTGCTTATTTGAATCAGCTGTGTAGTGGTAGGGCAAAAAAACAAAAGGTGCACCTCTTGGGCTCCCCGGGAACGAGTTTGGGAAGCCATGGATTGTGCACCCATGAAATGGGGTATCAGCCTACTCAGTGACACCCACAGAACACAACTATGTAGAGTTTACACAAATATTAGTGTCTTAGCTCTTATTGCAAGACTTTGACTGTGGGAAATCATCTTTCCTGTAAGACCATTGTATGTATTGGACATTCATATTGGACTATACAGCCTGACCTATGTTTGTTGCACCCCTGAAAGGGGTTATCCGCCTACTCAGTGACACTCACAGAACACAACTGTGAAGAGTTTACACAAGTATTAGCATCGTAGCTCTTAATACGGGATTCTGAAACCACTGTAAAATGTGCAATAAGTGACTTCCCACAGTCGAAGTCCTACAATAAGAGCTAAGATATTAATATTTGTGTAAAAATAGTTGTGTTCTATGGGTGTCACTGAGTAGGCTGATACCCCATTTCATGGATGCCCAATCCATAGGTTTGGCTGTACAGTGCACATACAGTGCCTTTAGAAAGCATTCATACCCCTTTTTGTTGTGGTACAGCCTGAATTCATCTATATACAATAAACCATAATTACATAGCGAAAAGTTTTTTTTAGCAAATGTATTGAAAATGAAATACAGAAATATCTCATTTACATAAGTATTCACAACCCTGAGTCAACACATGTTGCAATTACCTTTGTCAGCGATTACAGTTGTGAGTCTTTCTGGGTAAGTTTCTAAGAGCTTTTCATACCTGAATTGTACTATATTTGACCATTATTATTTTAGATGTTGTATTCTTCAAGCTCTTTTGAGTTGGTTGTTGATCATTGCTAGACAGCCATTTTCAAGTCTTAGATTTTCAAGCGGATTTAAGTCAAAACTGTAACTAGGCCACTCGGGAACATTCAATGTCATCTTGGTAAGCAAATCCATTGTATATTTGGCCTTGTGTTTTAGGTTATTGTTCTGCTGAAAGGTGAATTTGTCTCCCAGTGTCTGTTGGAAAGCAGACTGAAGTGCCCTACTTAGTGCCTTGTTGCAAACAGGATGCATGTTTTGGAATATTTTTTAAGTTCTGTACAGGCTTCCTTTTTTCACTCTGTCAATTAGGTTTGTATTGTGGAATAACAACAATGCTGTTAACCATGTTAAACACTATTATTGCACACAGAGTGAGTAAATGCAACTTATGTGACTTGTTAAGCATATGTTTACTCCTTATTAAGGCTTGCCATAACAAAGGGGTTGAATAATTATTGACTCAACATTTTTATTAATTACTTTTTTTTAAATCTAAAAACATAATTCCACTTTGACATTATGGGGTATTGTGTGTAGGCCAATTTGTAAGTCGCTCTGGATAAGAGCATCTGCTAAATGACTTAAATGTAAATGTAAATGTAGGCCAGTGACACAACATCTCAATTGAATCTATTTTAAATTCAGGGCGTAACACAACTAAATGTGGAAAAAGTCACAGGGTATTAACACTTTCTGAAGTATTTGTGTGGCTCAGTTTGCAGAGCATGGTGCTTGCAATGCCAGGGTTGTGTGTTTGATTCCAACTGGGGACCAGTATGAAAGATTTATGCACTCACAAGTTGCTCTGTATAAGAGTGTCTACTAAAATGTAAATGAAGGCACTGTAATTATGCCCCCAATGCAATTTTGAATTCAAGTACATCCACAATGTGATTTCAAAGGATTTTTAATGAACTAATAATTGTAACATTCCAACCTTGTTTAACATTATCTAGTTCAATTGTTGCATGTTTTCACTATCTATATCCGTTTGCTCCCGAGTAGCGCAGCGGTCTAAGGCACTGCATCTCAGTGCTAGAGGTATCACTACTGACCCTAGTTTGATTCCAGGCTGTATCACAACCGGCCATGATTGGGAGTCCCATAGGGCGACGCACAATTGGCCCAGCGTCGTCCAGGTTAGGTCGTCATTGTAAATAAGAATTTGTTCTTAACTGACTTGCCTGGTTAAATATAAGTACATACAGTTGCATCAGTTTCAATGGGGGACTTTTATTTTTAAGGCTAAATGCCGATTACACAATTGTTGCTCACGACACGCTGGTGGCGTTCGTTTGTTTCGCTAGTAGTAGCCAATTATGTATTTGATAGTAGCCAGAGGAAGAATGGAAATGGCTTAGGTCGTCGAAGAACATTGCTCATGTTTTCAGGTAAAGTATTGGTGCTTCATGACTTTTTAATTCGCTAAATGTAACACGAACCTTTCCACGCAACAATAATCGTCAATGTACTATAGATAGCTATCTAACTAAGGCACGTTAACTGAAAAAACTGAGTAGAGATGCTAGCAAAGGTTAGCTAGCCCTCCTTTAGTTGCCAGCCAAGCTAACTAGCTAGTAGTTTGGCGTTAGTTAGGTATTTGGCACCTGCCCCAATCAGTTGGGTTTCAAAGTGATTGATTGCTTGCGTTTTAGGTGTAGATAACGTTAGTTTATCGTGAGAACACAATCGCTAGCTTGCTAGTTGTTTGCCCGCATAGTGTTAGTTTACGATTAACCAGTGCGGTATCGCCGTGCTCCTGTATATATTGGCATACATTATTAGTGAAAGTGAATTACGCTAGTCTGCTTCTTTCGCATGACAGTTATAGTGGTGAGGAGTCTATCGGGAAACGATTTCACTATCAATTCCATGTTAAGGGTTCACGCAAACATTTTAAACTTTGTTTTACTATTGACAGAGAACTGATTTCGGGATTGTATATCGAGTCGCTCTCCTTAAATATTGTCGTCTGATTTTATTCCTTTGTCACCGAATTGTTTAATCAAACTTTTCGCTGCCAGCTTCTGATACCAGTCTCTAAAAACTAGTCTCCTGAATTAGGTTAGCGCGCACAAGGCCAGAGCTAATTTTCCCCGGTTTTCAAGTCATGGCTAGACCCAACCAGAAAACAGAATAGTTTTTATGCACTAATATCAGGAGATGACAGCGACACGTTTGATTAAACAATTCAGAGACAAACGAAGCGGCTAATGGAGATCCATAATACATACAATACAAGATTACTTGTATTTAATGAAAACGAATCGGTCCAGCTTTTATCAAAATAATACCAGAATGTGATTTTTTGTTGTTCATTTTGGCAAACTAACCATTTTCCTAACCTGCTACGAAAAGTCAAATCTGACGTTAATTTGACAAAAGCTGGATCCCTTCTAGCCATGATCTGGTTTCCCTTGACTAGCTGGCTAGCAGAATTACGCGAGTTTTCGTCCTCATTGCCAAACTTCATAAATACTGTACCCTCAACTTCAAAACTCCTTTGCTATTTTAGAAAGAAACTTAAAAATTGATTTATTTTGTTGAATAGTTGTGACTGTTTTGAGATACAGTATCTGTCATAAGACGACTGAAAGATATTATTGCTACTTAACGCAGATCCAAGTTCAGTTTTGAGATCCACCGGCGTCATTGGTGTAGGGTTAGCTGGACGATTCTGACTGGTCTTGGAACTGTGACATCAGGCAGCCTCTCCCCACCTGGCTCGATGGGATATGTAGTGATTTTGCCAACACAGCCAGATATGTACCCAGTCTTCTACCCTTAACTATCGTATTGTACCAATGTTTGTCCTCTGTAGTTGAGTGACTTTCTGAAATCTATACTTTTTCAATAAAAGTTCATCAAATACAACCACCGACTGTTTGCTTGTTGATGTTGCTCTAAGATGGCAATTAAGCGTAAATTTGCATGTGCCAATTGAATCTCAACAAGGAAACCAAAGTATTGACCTTGGGCGAATCAATGTATGCAGACTTAGATTCCAAAGCCTGGTCTCTGCTCCACTCCGTTGGTGAAGTTCATCAGAAACTTCCTTCACCATGGAGTGGAATTTAGTCCGCTACATCAGCAGCAGACGTTCCTTTCTGAATGTCAAATGGAAAAAAAACGGCTACATTAGCTAGCCACAGATTATATAAACAAGGACCTTGATTACATTGCAGTCACTGGGGCATCTATCTTATCAGTCAGTATCACTGGTTGAACGTACAAGCCAGGTGCAGTGATGGACTTTAGCTAGTCAGTTAAGTTTAATCACCCCTCTGAAGATCCATTCAACTGGAAGAGTTGGACTAAATGCTCTGCGCCTCACATGTTAGAGGCTTCAAAACGTGCCAATGCATGCTGTATTGAATGTAATGTGTAGGCTAGCTGCAGCTTTCAAAACAAGCTGAAACCTGATAAACATGGTTTACTCCTTTATTGAAAGAACTGACAGCTGTTGACAGTGATGTCAATATTCCCTGTACATCTTTAAAAATCTGGAAGTTTCCTTTGGGAAATATCAAACAGGTGAAACTTGACCTCAACCCCATACATTAGGTATCATTTTTAATGAAACAATAACACTTGTATAACTTTTGATTAGAATGTCTTGCTCCTCTATTTAGAGTGAAAAATGACTGGGAGAAGCCCGCACTATGGTTTCCATTCGGCCACGACGGTGCAGCCTGCCAATGGAGGACACGCCTACCTATTTGGGAACAGCTCTGAGAATGATCTCTCGGAGGAGGATGGTGAGAGCTACGAGCTGCGCTCCCGAGGCCGGGACAGGCTCCGCAGGAGCACCTCCAGGGAGAAGTTGGACGACATTGTCCACCTGGTCCGAGACATCAAAGAAGGGGACACTCTGAATAGCTTCTCGCTACAGTACCACTGCTCAGTAAGTCAACCCTAATCCCTGTTTTACTCTCAAATGACAAAGCCCTTAGACAGACCAGCTTTGACTTTTCACACACCTTTTTTTGCTACACAAGTAAAGTGAAATCCTTTGTTTTGTCTGTGTGCCGTAGGTGGCGGACATCAAGAGGGCCAACAACCTGTTGACAGAGCAGGACTTCTTTGCGCTGAGATCCATCAAGATCCCTGTGAAACGCTTCAGCGTGCTGACAGAGAAACACAGCATTGCGCCTCTCAAATCTTCCTCCCCCACAGGCCTCCGTTTCCCCCAGCCCCCGATCTCCACGGAGATCTCCACAGACTCCTCCTCATCCACAGACAGTGTGGGCAGCTTCCTGCAGGAGAAGGACAAGGACATCGAGCTGCTAGTCAAGTCCACCGGCACCTCCAGAAGCAGCCTGAACGAGGTGGTCTCCTCCCTGACCCTCCAGCAGCCCTTACTACTGGGGGAGCCTGACTTCAAGCCTGTCTTCAGGAAGGACCCCTACCATGGGGCGGACTGGGGCATGAGGTGGTGGACGGCGGTGGCCATCATGGTGGTGGTTGTCATCGTCACACCAGTGTTCTACTTGCTGTATTATGAGGTGCTGATGAAGGCGGACGTTAGCCACCACACCACCACGCCGTCGACCAATCCTAAGGGAATGCAGCATGCCCAGATTCCTGAGCCTGTGGAAATCAATGGAAAGCCCAACTCAGGACCTCAGGCTGGAAACATACCCAAACCAAACTTACAGAGACACAATGAGGTGGATGACCACCCAGGCCCAAAGAAAGAGAAAACGTAGTGAGGGATTTAGACAAACTGAAGGAGCTGGAGGTATCTGAGCAGTTATGAAAAAAGTGATTATCCAAGCTCTCTGAGAATCACTTTATGGGGAACAGAATCCATAGGGAAATTATGGTGAGGGGGAAAATGAGGACAATCTGTTGAATTCTTTCAGTAGACATGCAGTATGTACATTTTTAAAACATGTTTTTAAAGCAAGTTTTTTTTGCACAGTGGGACCCAACTGCTTATTCTGTCCCTCTTGTCAGCTGATGGGACTAGTTCCACCGTAACACTGTCTGAAGTGGGGTTTGTTCTTGGTCAAAAGAGTACTGATTGCTGCCACTTGTCACTTAAAATAAGTAATTTATCTGTGGAATATTAGTCTTATTCCAATATCAGTATTGAAGTTAGTCTAAAATGTGATACAAATTTTCTTGAACCTTGTTTGGATATTTTGCTTGTCTGGGAAGAACTGCGTTTGGAGTCCCACAACCTTCATTTCTACTAAGGGCAAGGGTGACGATGCACAATGTTGCCCAACACTAGCTAGGTATATTCCAGTGAAATGTTATATTTATAAACTGGTTGCCAATGTAATTAAAGCAGTAAAAATACATGTTTAGTCATACCCGTGGTATACGGTCTGATATACTACGGCTTTCAGCCAATCAGCATTCAGGGCTCAAACCACCCAGTTAATAATGTAGTTTATTTTCCTCATCACTAGTGTTATGAACAGTATGTGCCTTCAACCTGTGCAACACTAAGGCTGCATAGACACAGGCAGCCCAATTATTTTTTTTACCACTAATTGGTCCAATTTGTGGGGGAAAAAATCCAGAATTGGGCTGCTCGTGTAAATGCAGCCTTACAGGCTGAAAAGAAAGTATATTTTGAATAAATTATTGATGCTCAGACTTGAGTGTGTTCATGTTGGTTTTTGTTTTGTATAATTTTCATTTGTTTATACAAAGATCTACTTATTCTAATGCAAACTCACTTCCACCACACACGTCTTGATGATTCTCTCATTGTACATATAGTGTCATCAAACAAAATGTGTAAACTTGCTGATAGTGTTCGTCATATAGCCAATGGCTATTTGGTAAAAGATAAACCATAACTTTCAGGAGAATTCATACATTTGGAAGAATGACATTCAGCCAGTATCCATTAACACGCAGTCGGAGGTTAAATATGAGGCTTCATCCATGTTGTCATCACTGCACCAACATCAATCATCTTCAAAATAGCTGGCAATGTCATTTTCCTACAAAAAGGTAACTGTTAAACTGGCCATTTCTCCATTAAACTTAATTGGTGTTTGTGAATGTTATGTGCATGCATAAGTAGCTATCCAATGCCTCATATTTCACATCGTGATCTTCCAGCATTACAAATACATGCCATTTATCATCCCCAGAAACCGTCTGAGATGCCTCAGTACCAAATGCAGTAATTGTACGGAAGTGTGCAGGCGAACAACTTGTATCCATTTGAAATCCAATACATTGTGCGATAGAAGTTGACTAAGGTGAATAAGATCAAATTGGGCTTTCTGTTACAATGAGGGGGAGAGTTACCTCTTTGAATTTCTTCCCCTCCAGTAATTTTTTCCCTTCTCTTCATTTCATTTTGCATCATTCTTTTCAACTTCCTGAAGAAATAGCCATATTGTAAGTTTATCCAGACAGACAAACCGCTTTCACACACACTGCACATTATGGGAAGGTCATTATACAAGTCAACGTTATCAGGCTATTAGAATGACACATCTGAATGTACAAACTAATCCCAACCCCTCATTTCCACAGAATGGTTGTTTAATCAGTACATTTAAATAAGAATAAAAATGATGAAAGTGACATATCTAATTTACTGAGCACATCTGTTTTTTCTTTGCCTGATACCTTTATGGGTTTCTTCTTTGCACTTGCTAATATTATGTTTACTTGGAAATATATCTATTAGTATGATGTATTGTTAAAAAAAAACTAAAAAGATGTTTAATGAAAAAATAAGTACCCGGTTTTAAGTTCAACTTTTTTCTTTTGAGGCATCAGTTCTTTTGGAAAGAGCTGCCAGTCTAATGCCAAACATAAGTTATATTAACATCAAACTGATGATGACCAAATTGACCATTTACCTGGTATCGTCTCCTCAGCCAACATGTTTTGCCTCTTGATACCTCGCCTTGTATCTTTCCACATCCATTTGATATGTAAACAGTAAAGGTTATGAACGCTGACACAGACACTAAATGCTCAATTAAGTCAGCAAGCACGTTTTGAATCATCTTTAAAAATCTGCAGAAATTCTCTTAAATGCGTTTCTCCTGTAGTACATTGAGCATATGAGACATTGGACAACTCAAAGCTCCAGATAAATGAGTTATCCTTCTATATCAAGAAGTGCAATAAGGCTGCACTTGATACGGATACACCAATTTACCCCAGAAGAGTATGTGCTCTAAATTCAAGCTTAGTCAGGCCAGGGATATCTAAAGCATTAGTCTCTAGATCTGCCTCTCTGTCTCCAGATAGAATATGATTAAATGGCTCCAGTTCCTGAGTACCATTAACTCACCTCATGCTATTGTCTTAGTGGATGATGTCATACAGTACAGTACACTGCCTATTGCTGCTAATGCATTCTCTCACCTTCTTTCCTAGCCAGAGGCCTGATGTTGGGTAGTCGGCTCATGGTTTCCGTCATCTCCTGTTTCAGGGCCAGCATGTAGTCCTCATCTTCTCCGGCTTTCAGTGGCACAGGCTTGAACTCCACATCCTGAATGGGGAAAATAATTAATCACACCAGGAATCCACCCAGAAACAGTAGATGATGTACTTATAGTAAACAAGGTATTTCATCACTTTTCATCAGTGAAAATACTGCCGTACTACAAGCCCA
Source organism: Salvelinus fontinalis (assembly GCF_029448725.1). Taxonomy (NCBI): domain Eukaryota; kingdom Metazoa; phylum Chordata; class Actinopteri; order Salmoniformes; family Salmonidae; genus Salvelinus; species Salvelinus fontinalis. Next base: position 12,368,106 of record NC_074668.1, read on the forward strand.
TTCTTCCCAAGACGGTGTCTCTTACTGAACCATGAAACTGAGACAAAAGCATCCATAAACCTGGGATTTATTCATTAGGTCGCAGACTGTTGCAAAAAGTTTTATAACGGAAACTGTTTATCGGTGACTCTAGGAACCAAACAGGAGCAAACTGAACTAAACAGGGAGGGACCTACCTGAATTATGAATCGTTTTTGTTACGAAATGTTTCGCAACAGATTAAACGTTTTGCAATGGATTCCGACTAATGAATATACCCCTGGTAAATAATAAAGTTTAGTACTCACTGGGGACTCATTCTAGTCTGAAGCATATTCAGTGCTCAATTTCTAAATCAGGCGATGCCAGAACAAAAAGTGAGCGCGAGAGGGATGTGAAATGGGGAGTTCCGAGGTACCGGAATGCAAAAAAATATATATATAGTATGTATATATATATACAGTACCAGTCAAAGGTTTGGACACCTACTCATTCAAGGGTTAAACAAATCAAAATATATTTGAGATTTTAGATTCTTCAAAGTAGTCACCCTTTGCCTTGATGACAGCTTTGCACACAGACAACCGTTATTCTATAACTTTGGAAAATGTATTTCAATTTATCAGGGGTGCTGCAGCTCCTCTGGAAACCTTCACGTGGCTATGATTCAATTTTTTTTACCAGGTAAGTTGACTGAGAACACATTCTCATTAACAGCAACAACCTGGGGAATAGTTACAGAGAGAGGAGGGGGATGAATGAGCCGAATGAAAGCTGGGGATGATTAGTTGGCCATGATGGTATGAGGGCCAGATTGGGAATTTAGCCAGGACACCAGGGTTAACACCCCTACTCTTACGATAAGTGACATGGGATCTTTTGTGACCACAGAGAGTCAGGACACCCATCCTTCCGTGGCCTCCAACTGCTCTTAAATGCTAGTAAAACGAAATGCATACTCTTCAACCGCTCGCTGCCCGCACCCGCCCGCCCAACTAGCATCACTACTCTGGACGGTTCTGACTTAGAATATGTGGACAACTATATGTACCTGAGTGTCTGGCTAGACTGTAAACTCCTTCCAGACTCACATTAAGCATCTCCAATCCAAAGTTAAATCTAGAATTGGCTTCCTATTTCACAACAAAGCCTCCTTCCCTCATGCTGCCAAACATACCCTCATAAAACTGACTATCCTACCGATGCTTGACTTCGGCGATGTTATTTACAAAATAGCCTCCAACACTCTACTCAGCAAACTGGATGCAGTCTATCACAGTGCCATCCGTTTTGTCAACAAATTCCCATATACTACCCACCACTGCGACCTGTATGCTCTCGTTGTCTGGTCCTCGCTACATATTCGTCGCCAAACCCACTGGCTCCAGGTCATCTATAAGTCTTTGCTAGGTAAAGCCCCACCTTATCTCAGCTCATTGGTCACCATAGCAACACCCACCCATAGCACACGCTCCAGCAGGTATATTTCACTGGTCATCCCCAAAGCCAACACCTCCTTTGGCCACCTTTCCTTCCAGTTTCTCTGCTGCCAATGACTGGAACGAATTGCAAAAATCACTGAAGTTGGAGACTTATATCTCCCTCACTAATTTTAAGCATCAGCTGTCAGAACAGCTTACCGATCGCTGCAGCTGTACACAGCCCATCTGTAAATAGCCCATCCAACTACCTACCTCATCCCCATATTTGTTTTTGTTTTTCTGCTCTTTTGCACACCAGTATTTCTACTTGCACATCCTCATCTGCACATATATTTCTCCAGTGTAAATTGCTAAATTGTAATTACTTCACCACTATTGGCCTATTTATTGCCTTACCTCCTTACTTCATTTGCACACACTGTATACAGATGTTTATATTGTGTAATTGACTGTACGTTTGTTTATCCCATGTGTAACTCTGTGTTGTTTTTGTCGCACTGCTTTGCTTTATCTTGGCCAGGTGGCAGTTGTAAATGAGAACTTGTTCTCAACTAGCCTACCTGGTTAAATAAAGGTGAAATAAAATACATTTTAAAAACGTAAAGACAGCACCCTACACAAGGCAATGTCCCCAATCCCTGCTCTTCAGATATTGGGATATAGTTTTTTTCATACCAGAGGAAAGAGTGCCTCCTATTGGCCCTCCAACACCACTTCCAGCAGCATCTAGTCTCCCATCTAGGGACCAACCAGGACCAACGCTGCTTAGCTTCAGAGGCAAGCAAGCAGTGGGATGCAGGGTGGTATGCTGCTGGCCTATAAGTAAATAAATGCAATGCTGGAGAGATAAGAGTTGTGACACATGTCTATCAGAGCAGAGAGAGATCATAGAAAGTTAATCTCGTTCTAGTTCTGTGAGAGATACAGGCGTGCTACTCACACAGCCATGCCCACGCATTGTTCTAAACATAGGTTACAATGTTACACAAACCATAAACCCGGGCTGACCCAACCCGAATCCCCCTGCTGAGGCCCAGGAATTTGATGTTGAAACTGAAGGCAGCTATCCCACAGCCTTCACCAGCTATCCCACAGCCTTCACCAGCTATCCCACAGCCTTCACCAGCTATCCCACAGCCTTCACCAGCTATCCCACAGCCTTCACCAGCTACCCCACAGCCTTCACCAGCTATCCCACAGCCTTCACCAGCTACCCCACAGCCTTCACCAGCTATCCCACAGCCTTCACCAACTATCCCACAGCCTTCACCAGCTATCCCACAGCCTTCACCAGCTACCCCACAGCCTTCACCAGCTATCCCACAGCCTTCACCAGCTACCCCACAGCCTTCACCAGCTATCCCACAGCCTTCACCAGCTATCCCACAGCCTTCACCAGCTATCCCACAGCCTTCACCAGCTACCCCACAGCCTTCACCAGCTACCCCACAGCCTTCACCAGCCATCCCACAGCCTTCACCAGCCATCCCACAGCCTTCACCAGCTACCCCACAGCCTTCACCAGCTACCCCACAGCCTTCACCAGCCATCCCACAGCCTTCACCAGCCATCCCACAGCCTTCACCAGCCATCCCACAGCCTTCACCAGCTACCCCACAGCCTTCACCAGCTATCCCACAGCCTTCACCAGCTATCCCACAGCCTTCACCAGCTACCCCACAGCCTTCACCAGCTACCCCACAGCCTTCACCAGCCATCCCACAGCCTTCACCAGCCATCCCACAGCCTTCACCAGCTACCCCACAGCCTTCACCAGCTATCCCACAGCCTTCACCAGCTATCCCACAGCCTTCACCAGCTATCCCACAGCCTTCACCAGCTATCCCACAGCCTTCACCAGCTATCCCACAGCCTTCACCAGCTATCCCACAGCCTTCACCAGCTATCCCACAGCCTTCACCAGCTATCCCACAGCCTTCACCAGCTACCCCACAGCCTTCACCAGCTACCCCACAGCCTTCACCACCTGCCATGTCTGCACTACTGAGGGAGCTACTCCTGAACACTTCATAACAACACTATGTCCTCTGTAATATAGGTTAACGTCTCACTCTCTCACACACAAACCTTACACACAAGCGTGTGCTCACACACACACCATTTAATTCACTGACAGCTGCATCACAGTAAGCCTATGGTGTGAATTTAATGAATGTTTGTTTGGTGCATGTTTGTTCTGTTCATTCTTTTGAACTAGAATAACGTGTTCTGTGTCGGTTAATGTGTGGCTTAATCAGATAGTTTAATGTCATGAAGTTAAATGTAGGACCTAATTACCACACAACCACGCCAACAATTAATTGTATCCAATGATTTATATAGTATCATTGGTTGAAGCTCAATGTTAAATTAACATCTCCATACCGTCATATCTAAGCCGAAATCACACCAATGTCGATGTAAATTAGCAAATCAAATTGGAGGTACATGAGCCATCCGACAGTTACTGACACAAACAGGATTTTTTAACAGTGTTACAGAATCCCCCTGCCAAGGGTACTGTGGAACTAATTTCCAGGGTGTGTGTTGTTGTTTATGTCTGGCGGGCGCCACTCATCATGTGAGAGATATCGATCACCTCCAGATTGTGGCTTCGGCCAATCAGACTGTTCCCATGCACCCCACACCCTGCCCATGCACTGATCATGCATCATGTGATTCTACATAGCCCAGCACTGGCCAGTTGGGTCCATTGCATTCTCTCTCAAGTGTATTTTGTATTTATTATGGATCCCCATTAGCTGTTGCCAAGGCAGCATCTACTCTTCCTTGGGTCCAGCAAAATTAAGGCAGTTTATACAATTTTTAAAACATTACAATTTATTCACAGATTTCACAACACACTGTGTGCCCTTAGGCCCCTATTTCACCACTACCACATATCTACAATACAAAATTCATGTGTACTTGTGTGTATTATATCATACGTGTGTGTGTATGCATGTGTATGTGCCTATGTTTGTGTTGCTTCACAATAAGGTATATTTGTATTAGTTTTTTAAAATCTAATTTTACTGCTTGCATCAGTTACTTGATGTGGAATAGAGGTCCATGTAGTCATGGCTCTATGTAGTACTGTGTGCCTCCCATAGTCTGTTCTGGACTCGGGGACTGTGAAGAGACCTCTTGTGGCAAGTTTTGTGGGGTATGCATGGGTGTCCGAGCTGTATGACAGTAGTTTAGACAGACAGCTCAGTGCATTCAACATGTCAATACCTCTCATAAATACAAGTAGTGATGAAGTCAATCTCTCCTCCACTTTGAGCCAGGAGAGATTCACATGCATATTATTAATATTAGATCTCTGTGTACATCCAAGGGCTGTCCCTTTTTGTGGCACTTGACCACACCACTGAACAGTAGTCCAAGTGCAACAAAACTAGGGCCTGTAGGATCTGCCTTGTCTATAGTGCTATTAAGGTAGAGCAATGTTTTATTATGGACAGACTTCTCCCCATCTTATCTACTGTTGTATCAATATGTTTTGACCATGACAGTTTACAATCCAGGATTACCCCAAGCAGTGCATTTTATTTATTACAATATTTAGTTGAGGTTTAGGGTTTAGTAAATGATTTGTCCCAAATACAATGCTTTAAGTTTTAGAAATATTTAGGACTAACTTATTTCTTGCCACTCACTCTGAAACTAACTGCAGCTCTTTGTTTAGTGTTGCAGTCATTTCAGTTGTTGTAGTAGCTGCCATGTATAGTGTTGAGTCATCCGCATACATAGACACACTGGCTTTACTCAAAGCCAGTGGTATGTCATTAGTAAAGATTGAAAAATGTAAGGGGCCTAGACAGCTGCCCTGGGGAATTCCTGATTCTACCTGGATTATGTTGGAGAGGCTTCCATTAAAGAACACCCACTTTGTTCTGTTAGACAGGTAACTCTTTATCCACAATATAGCAGGGGGTGTAAACGCATACGTTTTTCCAGCAGCAGACTATGATCGATAATGTCAAAAGCCGCACTGAAGTCTAACAAAACAGCCCACACAATCTTCTTATCATCAATTTCTCTCAGGCAATCATCAGTCATTTGTGTAAGTGCTGTGCTTGTTGAATGTCCTTCCCCATAGGCATGCTGAAAGTTTGTTGTCAATTTGTTTAATATGAAATAGCACTGTATCTGGTCAAACATAATTTTTTCCAAAAGTTTACTAAGGGTTGGTAACAGGCTGATTGGTTGGCTATTTGAGCCAGTAAAGGAGGCTTTACTATTCTTGGGTAGCGGAATGACTTCTGCTTCCATCCAAGCCAGGGGGCACACACTTACTAGTAGGCTTCAATTGAAAATATGGCAAATAAGAGTGGCAATATCATCTGCTCTTATCCTCAGTAATTTTCCATCCAAGTTGTCAGACCCCGGTGGTTACAATGCTTATCTTTCAGAATTTGGTCAGATATACTTGGATGTGTAGTGTCAGCGTTTGTTGCTGTCATGCCTAAATTTGCTAATCTTGCCAATGAAAAAAATTATTCAAGCAGTTGGCAATATCAGTGGGTTTTGTGATGAATGAGCCATCTGATTCAATGAAGGATGGAGCTGTTTGCCTTTTTTCCCAAAATGTCATTTAAGGTGCTCCAAAGCTTTTTACTAAAATTCTTTATGTCTTTTATCTTTGTTTCATAGTGTAGTTTATTCTTCTTTTTATTCAGTTTAGTCACATGAGTTCTCCATTTGCAGTACGTTTGCCAATTGGTTGTGCAGCCAGACTTATTTGCCATTCCTTTTGACTCATCCCTCTCAACCATACAATGTTTCAAATCCTCATCAATCCACGGGGATTTAACAGTTTTTAACAGCCATTTTCTTAATAGGTGCATGCTTATTAGTAACTGGAAAAAGCTATTTCATAAATGTGTCAAGTGCAGCGACTGTTTGCTCCTCATTACACACCACAGACCAACAAATATTCTTTACATCAACAACATAGGTATCACTACAAAACTTATTGTATGACCTCTTATACACTATATTAGGCCCAGCCTTTGGAACTTTGGTTTTCCTAGATATGGCTACACTATTGTGATCACTACATCCGGTGGATCTGGATACTGCTTTCAAGTACATTTCTGCAGCATTAGTAAACATGTGATGAACACAAACAAAATAATTTGGGTGGATCCCATCCTCCTTATAAAAGGTGTTTTGTTTCCAAAAGGTATTGAAATTGTCAACAAAAGGTACACCCATTGAGCTGCAATAATCACGTAACCAGTTGTGAAGAGAAAGAATCCTGCTAAAGTGTTCAATGCCACGATTCAGTAAGGGCACAGGGCCAAATAGGATGGGTCTTCTGATAGTGTCTAGCAGAGTCAATTAGCTCTTTAAAATTCAATTTCAGCTGTTCAGAGCTGCCCTTCATAATGTAATTAACACCCACATGGACTACAATAGAATCGATTCCCATGTCCTGATGTAGTACATCCGGGAGCAGCTTAGTAATGTAATTTACTCGAGCTCCGGGATAGGACATTGTTTTTCGCACCAGGAACAGTCACATTTCTTACCATGGAGCTGCCCAAAATCACGGCTAGCGAGAAGGACGAGGAAGGAAAACGTTCAGGAATTAGTGGCTGTGATAGGAGAAAACTGAGGATGGATTGTAGTTACTCCACATTACTTACCTAAATGACAAAGTGAAAAGAAGGAAGCCTGTACAGAATACAAATATTCCAAAACATGCATCCTGTTTGCTATGAGGCACTTAAGTAAAACTGCAAAAAATGTGGCAAAGAAATTAACTTCATGTCCTGAATACAAAGCATTATGTTCGGGGCAAATCCAACACATCACTGAGTACCGATTCATATTTTCAAGCATGGTGGTGACTGCATCATATTATGGGTACGTTTGTCACCGGCAAGGACTGGGTAGTTTATAGTACCTTTTGTTCAATGGGTCCGCACTCAAAAAGATATTGCATAAAGCGTACTTCGTTTTTCTCATTCTTTTCACTGAATCAGGGATAGCGTACAGAGACGTTTTGCCTTTGCAGACTTCTTCTTCTTGGTAAAAAAACAGAATAAAGCTAAGCACAGGTAAAATCCTAGGGGAAAACCTGTTTCAGTCTGCTTTCCAACAGACACTTGGAGACAAATTCACCTTTCAGCAGGATAATAACCTAAAACACAAGGCCAAGTATACACTGGAGTTGCTTACCAAGAAGACATTGAATGTTCCTGAGTGGCCGAGTTACATTTATGTACAAAGCCTCTATATAAACGATAAATGTATGAAACGTGCCCCTGACTGTCTTTTAACATTTGGTAATGTAGGCTAGGTTTGGTTAAACCTCATATTCGTAGGACTGCATCTCCTCCAGCAGTAGCAGCAGCAGCAGCTAGATTTGGGTACTGAAGACTTGACTTCCCATCAACAAAGTTCTGAAAGAATGATGTCTTAAGATTTGTGATACACCCTGTAGCCTAACAAAGTTAGCTAGCTGACGTTAGCTAACAAAGTTTAACTTAGTTGTATAATGTTAACATTGTTGCTAACTTTATCTAGCCAGTTTATTTTATTTCTCTTAGTAATATATTGAGATATCACACATTATGAAAAAGGTCAACTTAGTTGCTTACCTTGGAGCAAACATGTGTCCTTCATTAGCTATCTTGCTTGTTGTGTTCAACTGTGAATGAAGTCGTCCACAAAGTTTGATCCACAAACTACACTTCTCTCTGTTAGATTTTGGTTTTGGAAAGGGTATATCACATATAGATATCGCATAAAGCATACTTTATATATATATATTTTTTTAAATATATATACACAGAGGCAACCTGTCATTCAGGGCAGGTGGGGCTTCTGAGCCCCACATTTTTAGCAGGCTTGCCTGTTTTGCATGTTATTTTGGCATTAATACGTGTCACATATCAGTTTGCAAACAATGTAAAAAAATATATATCATAGAGTTAATAAAGCCGCATACAAACATGGTCTCTTTTGTTTTCTTGAATAAGGCAGTTACAAAATGCAGGTGTTTCAGCCTAGCTCAGTGCTTTCTGTGGTAGTGGGGCAAGCCAGCAGAAAATACGGAGCGTTGCGCAGTGATTGGCCCCATGTTCTGTCACTCACGTCACCACTAAGTCTAAGGGTAGAGCTAGAAAATTCTAGCCTCTTTGTGTGCTGCCATAGAGTTACATTAGAAGTGCCCATCCAAGAAGGCTCAAGGTCATTGGCCACAGATAAAATGACGCCAAATCACGTTATATGTACAGTAGCTTTGATTGGACTGATCATGTCAACATCATATTTTCAAAATCTTAGCTGGAAAATCCTTTTTAATCCTTGTCATATGAAGAGAAATAATGAAGAGAAATTATAGATAAAACATATGGGTGCTCATCAGCCATTGGACATAGACATTACACAACAAGTTGGAAATCGCAAATTCAACAATAAGTGGTTTGGAAGGAATCAGTGACAGCGGCTAACTGCAAGCATTGCAAAGCAATCACTAGCCTACTATTCAGTGGAGTTACTGTGTGGTTCCAAATCTGGAATTAAGGGGATCTTTTCCAAATTGAAAATGATAAACATTCAACATTGGCCATGCTGTCAATGAAGCATGATTTGTGCCGCGCTCAAAACAACTGTTAACTCTGAAAACTTGACTCAGTGAGTTCAAGACAACTGGGAAGTCAGGAATAAACGAGCTCCGACTGGGAAAATACGTTTTGAATGGTCATCTAACTCGGAATTGTAAATCCAGCTTCTTTCTAGAGCTGCGACCTGAAGATCAATGACGTCATCATGATTCAACCTTGTTTTCCCCACGAAGGTCCGCCACTCCACCTTCCTGTTCAAGCACAACAAGATGAGTTCAAAAATGTATTGTATACTGCTGCATAAATGATGTAATATGCCAGGGAGATATGTATACTGTAGCTAAGAAAGTAATACTAAGTGTATGTTGTGTAGTAAGATGTTAGTAGTACAAGTGCCTCACCCTAATAATTTGGTCTATTTACCCCTTTTCATTTCGCCTACTGTTCTGACTTGGTGGTGCACATGTAGCTTATAATCCTCACTAACTTTTACAGATGCACAATTGAAAGTATCCTGTCGGGCTGTATCACCGCCTGGCACAGCAACTGCACCGCCCGCAACCGCAAGGCTCTCCAGCAAACTACCTGCCCTCCAGGACACCTACAGCACCCAATGTCACATGAAGGCCAAAAGGATCATCAAGGACATCAACCACCCGAGCCACTGCCTGTTCACGCCGCTATCATCCAGAAGGCGAGGTCAGTACAGGTGCATCAAAGCTGGGATCAAGAGAAAAACAGCTTCTATCTCAAGGCCATCAGACTGTTAAACAGCCATCACTAGCTGCTGCCTATAAGCATAGACTAGAAATCACTGGCCACTTTAATAATGTTTACATATCTGGCATTACTCATCTCATATGTATATACTGTATTCTATACTATTCTACGGTATGTTAGTCACTAAATGTTTACATATCTGGCATTACTCATCTCATATGTATATACTGTTTTCTATACTATTCTACGATATCTCATTCACTCAATAATGTTTACATATCTTGCATTACTCATCTCATATTTATATACTGTATTATATACTGTTCTACTGTATCTTAGTCTGTTTCGCTCTGACATCGCTCGTCCATATGTATATAGTCTTGATTCATTCCTACTTAGATTTGTGTGTATTGGGTATATGTTGTGTAATTTGTTAGATATTACTTGTTAGATATTACTGCACTGTCGGAGATAGAAACACAAGCATTTCGCTACACCCGCAATAACATCTGCTAACCACTTGTATGTGACCAATAAAATTTGATTTGATATAACCTGTTTTAAAGAAATGTAATCATCGAATATTGTAAGAGCTTTCATTGTCTGCTTATATGACCCCTTTATTTATCCTATGGTTCTGACTTGGTGTACAGGGAGAACATTGTAAGAACGGTCCATGTTCTGAATTCTGTCGCTGTACATTTCAAAAGGGCTAAACAAATAGTTATATTGACTATGTCCGTCCTAGCTCGCTCATTAAAGTCTTAATCGAAATTTCGGATTGCCTCTTATCTGCTTGTTGTCCACTTAACGCATAGTTTGTACATCTCAACTGTCATTAGAAACCACATTTGTTTAAGCAAGTCGGCCATATCAGCTATGTTTTTTAAAAGGCAGTAAATGAGGCTGAATGAACTGTTTTGCTGCCAGGCAAGGCTCCGCTGATAGCCAGGTGTAGCAGTGGTAAGATGTTGGGACTGCTGTTGGGACAGCTTTATGTAGGACCTAACAGTTTGTGGGCACCGTTTGTCACCGTTATAGTGCAATGAATGTATTGTTTAGTGTTGTGTTGCCACTACACATTTTTTGGTTTTGCAAGATTTACAAGCTAAAATCGCCACTGTATGTATATATAAAAAAGACACCACCCTCTAACCTCTCCAGGTACCAACTGTAAGTATTATTTGTGCCCCAGGCACACCGTTTTACAATTTTATGTTCACTTGAAAAATATTTCTCCATGGCTGCGGTCCAAACAGGTAAAAGACACACCCCTCAGCCCTCAAATTAGGTGGACACTTCTGATGATGTATCATGATGTCTGACGAGTATACACTTGCAGGGAAAGGGGCGAGGGAAGAAGGAATGATTTTGAAATGGACCACCCTTGGCCGGAAATTCATCACTCGTTCATTCTGCGATGATTGTGTTAACAGCCACCAGTAGCTTGTGGGTACTTTATATGCACTACTATCAATTATGAGTGCATGTCTACTTATATTAAATATATAATTATTGATATACGCCTACTGTATGATAGCTAGCAGATTAATTAGCTAACTAACGTTAGCCTGCCTAGCTGGAACTTCTGAAGAAGGAAAATGTTTTGTTTCTACCATTTCCAAAAGATAACCAAAGAAAAACATATTTACTTTTAACCAGACGTGTTTGTGCCTTCATGTGCATAGGTAGCACAATGTCTAACTTATTTGCATTTGATTTTTACTTACATTTGTATGGTGACTTCTCCATTGATGTTGTTTTTAAGTTTTCGCAGACTTTTCTTAGCGGATGTACAATCATCGCGAATTTAATTATGGGGAGTTTCAGGCCCCGGAGTGAACATAATTGTACACTCGCAAAGCCCACTAAAAACGAGTCTGCGGTCCAAACACTTAAAAGACAAACCCTCAGCCCAAGGAGGGCGGTCCAAATGATTAAACAAGCAAGGGAAGTTTGCAACATAGCCCCTCAGCCGTCATTTTTAGTTGGGTTTGCAAGTGTACAATTATGTTCACTCTGGGGCCTGAAACTCCCCATCATTACATTTGCGACGATTATACATCCGCTAAGATAAGTACATTTGGAAAACACGTATGAGTATGATGGGCTGACATTTCTGGACTTTACTACCTTAAATAATACTTTTAAGATCAATTGGATCAATTGCAATTATAATATTGACAAAGTTCCAGTGAAACTCTGCTTTTCATCGGCAGGTTCTCTTGTCTTGGTCCTTAATTTATAAGCATCATTTTTTATCCACACAGATATTATTTGTGAATAATCTGGATATATTGTATAAAAATACTTCTTTGTTTTTAGAATATTGGTTCCCGAAATAATATTCTGTTGGTGAGCCAACTTGTAAATGCAGAGGGTTCGTATCACTTTACAAGATCCCTGTAACACCTAAAGATTTTGCAATTGTTTTAGATGCCTTTCCCTCAGGTGTTGCTTTATTATTCAGGAACGTGTCAAGACCTGACCCTCAGAACCTACCTTCCATTAACCCTGTTGACTCATCAGCAGGAAAGATTTGTTTCTCTATTGGTCCATTCAACAACAGAGTGATACGAACCTTGTTTCAGCAGGATGTTGTTAATGTCATGCCTTATTGGAACGGTTTTATTGATAATATCTATGTACTTTCTGTATTGATTTGTTGTTAATAAAAATTATAAAAATTACAATTAAAAAAAAGGGACTGAGGGGATAGTGTGTCTTTTAAGTGTTTGGACTACATACCAGGGCTGAGGGGGCTTACGTTGCAAACTTCCCTTGCTTGGCTAATCATTGGACTTCCCTCCGAGATGGCGGCAGGGATTCCCCCAAGGGCATAAGGCGAGGGTGTGTGTTTTAAGTGTTTGGACCGCACATGGAGGCCATAGACGCAATGAGGATTTTTTGCGAAAAGTGTCGGAGGTCTGAGTGGCTGGTTACGGTAAGCTCTGGTTGGTCAATCGCGGTTCAGGGGCGGAGTTTACAGCAGGGTCAATTGGATGGAAACCGTTCGCACACAACTGATGCTTTGTAGCGTTGCATTCATGACGGTGGGTGTGTTCGCTTTGCTGTTCTTTGCTGACAGTTAGTGTTTGGTTTCACATTATATTCGTTCAGTCAACATGCGTTCCTCCCACAAGGGTGTATCCGGCGACCACCATTATTTTTTTTGCTTAAATATAGTGATATTATAGTACCTGTGCAGCAACAAAATTGATCGCATAACATATTTGATTATTACGCCAAGTGCATGAACTGGGATGTCTGCAACGGACTGGTACGCGCACAAATCCCTCGGAGAAGGTCTGTACTGGATCCAGGAGAAGTTTTTTGAATCTTCAAACAGAGCAAATATTTGGCTCCTTCGAGGATCTCACCAAGATGTAGTGATAGACACGGGCTTGGGGTTGAGGAGTTTACCAGATTACATTAACACCAAAGGTCTGCTTGGAGACGACCCGCAGCGAAAGAACCCCATTTTGGCGATCGCCACCCACGCCCACTTCGACCACTCAGGTGGTCTGCATCAGTTCGAACAGGTGGGAGTCCACAGCGCAGAGGTCGATGCACTGGCCAACGGAGACAACTTCGAGACCGTCACGTGGCTGTCCGACAGAGAGATAGTCCAGGCTCCCTGGCCAGGATGGAGGGCCAGAGAATACAGAGTCAAGGCTGTACAACCAACACACATACTACAAGAAGGTAATAACCAAACCATACAATCTAGTGGTTATGGTACACCAATGTGGTGGCATGATTGTTGCCAGTAATCAGAAAGATCATTAGCTGTGTTCAGTCTCTAATGCATGATATGGATTTGAGAGAAGGATATGGTCAATATGAATGTAATTACACAGTCCTTAAAGGATGTGGATTTGCCCCTTGTTACAGAAAATCGACATTGCATTGGAATCCGCTTTCACATTAAGCTGCATCCCATAGGGAAATGTATACTGCAGAGTAGACTTGGCAGGGCACCAACACTGACCTCCCAACTCACTCACTCACACACACACACACACACACACACACACACACACACACACACACACACACACACACACACACACACACACACACACACACACACACACACACACACACACACACTAGAGGTCTTCATTGATCCACCTATACCCAAGACCCGATCCAGGACCTGAGCGGGTCCGGATCCAGAATTCTAAATAATGTCACTTGTCTTTGTCAGATCTGATATGATTGTCACGGGTCTCAGGTATGTGTAATTTTAACTGATTTGTCCGGAAGGGCCCGTTCAGATCCAATCGTGACTGCTGCAGGAGAGAGAGAGAGAGAGAGCGCCTACATTTTATAATTTATGCTGCTGCTCTTGCTTTTCACACCGACACAGACACCCACATACACATACACATGATAACACACACACTCTACACACACACATACACATGGATTTTGTATTGTAGATAAACTATATATACAACAGTGTGTGGACATCACTTCAATAGTGGATTTGGCTATTTCAGCCACACCCATTGCTGACTGGTGTATAAAATTGAGCACACAGCCATGCAATCTCCATAGACAAACAATCGCAGTAGAATGGCCTTACTGAAGAGCTCAGTGACTTTCAACGTGGCAGCGTCATAGAATGCCACCTTTCCAACAAGTTTGTCAAATGTCTGCCCTACTAGAGCTGCCCCGGTCAACTGTAAGTGCTGTTATTGTGAAGTGGAAACGTCTAGGAGCAACAACGTCTCGGATGCGAGGTGGTAGGCTACACAAGCTCACAGAACGGGACGACTGACTGTTGAAGCGTGCAGCACGTGTAAAAATAGTCTGTCCTCAGTTGCACACAATGCTAAGATCACCATGCGCAATGCCAAGCATTGGCTGGAGTGGTGTAAAGCTCGCCGCCATTGGACTCTGGAGCAGTGAAAACACGTTCTCTGGAGTGATGAAACACGCTTCCCCATCTTGCAGTCCGACGGATGAATCTAGGTTTGGCGGATGAGGATTAATGGTCTGGGGCTGTTTTTCATGGTTCAGGCCCCTTGGTTGCAGTGAAGGGAAATCTTAACGATACAGCATACAATGACATTCTAGACGATTCTGTGCTTGCAACTTTGTGGCAACAGTTTGGTGGAAGGCCCTTTCCTATTTCAGCATGACAATGCCCCTGCGCACAAAGCGAGGTCCATACAGAAATGGTTGGTTGAGATTGGTGTGGGAGAACTTGACTGGCCTGCACAGAGCCCTGACCTCAACCCCATCGAACACCTTTGGGATGAATTGGAACGCCGACTGCGAGCCAGGACTAATCGCCCAACATCAGTGCCCGACCTCACTAATGCTCTTGTGGTTGAATGGAAGCAAGTCCCCACATCAATGTTCCAACATCTAGTGGAAATCCTTCCCAGAAGAGTGGAGACTGTTATAGCAGCAAAGGGGGGACCAACTCCATATTAATGATTAAGATTTTGGAATGAGATGTTCGATGAGCAGGTGTCCACATACATTTGGTCATGTATTGTATGTGGTACTAGAGTAGTGGCCTGATGGCACACACTTAATGTGTTGTGAAAAGTATTATGACATGTAGTCATGTAATATTTAGATTTTGTATATAACTGCCTTAATGTTGCTGCACCCCAGGAAAAGATCCTTAATAAATACAAATACAAGAGTGGAGCGTGGTGCGTGTAGCGTGTTGTTGACCAATCATGAGTCATCAAAGCGGCATTATAAACTGGGTGGTTCGAGCCGTTAATGCTGATTGACTACAGCTGTGGTATATCATACCGTTTACCACGGGTATGACAAAACATTTATTTTTACTGCTCTAATGACGTTGGTAACCAGTATATAATAGCAATAAGGCACCTTGAGGCTTTGTGATATATGGCCAATATACCACGGCTAAGCGCTGTGTCCATAAGAACAGCTCTTAGCCCGTGGTATATTGGCCATATACCTCACCTGCTTGGGCCTTATTGCTAAAATAGGCTACAGCCGTAGAGCCTCGCTCTGTGTGTGGCAAAAGTTTTAAGATATCTACACGAATCAATGGAAGATGGAATTAAAATGACAGAATTAAAAGTTAAAGGAGAAGGACGGCATCTGGATCCAACCAGGTCTGTACGGACCGGCTCTAGTTGTCCTCAGGTCCATTTGGAACGATCTCTATATTTAAAAAAACAGATGCATATCAGGTCCGGATGGGAAAGCTCCAGGTCCATTTTGGAATTTGGACCCATGAAGATGTCTAAAACAAACAAGCACGCACGCGCACGCACGCACACACACACACTCCTGAACCATATTCTTCATCATAGCAGGTCTTTTGACCCGTCTTGTTTAATTTTCACTCATTGCTGCTCACTTGACAAAGTTGGAGCAAACTCTCCCCATCTAGCGTCCTATCCCTGTGTAATTTGTGCGCCAGTCAATACATTTCTGCTGTGTCAGTGCTGCAATGCAGTTGGAATATCTTATTGCTCAATGAGTCAATTTTCCCCGTCTCTCTCTCCTTGCTCTCCCTCAGGTGATGTCATCAACCTGGGCGACAGGCAGCTGACGGTGCTGCACATGCCCGGCCACTCCCGGGGAAGCATCTGCCTGCACGACGGGGACAACAAGATGCTGTTCAGCGGGGATGTGGTCTATGACGGAGCCATGATCGACTGGCTGCCCACCAGCCGGGTCAGCGACTACGTCAGTAGCTGTGAGCGCCTGGTGGGGCTGGTGGATAGTGAGCAGGTGGACCAGGTAATGCCGGGACACTATCACACGTTTGGTGCAAAACGGCTCCACCACATTGCCTCGGGGTACATCGACAGAGCCGGCACCTGCCCGGCACGCTTCTCCACATTTGCCTGGAGGACCTTGGCCGGATTGGCGCTACGGGCGTCCAACACACGTGGCATCTGCTAGCCACATGAAGAGGCTGGCACCCCAGGTTGAATCTTTTGCAGAGTTAGACTGGGGGATGTGAGGAAGATAATTCACCCCCTCAATTAACAGGATTTCCTTGTACTGTCTATTATAAACTGATGTGATCCAATGTATGTTATTTTAAATGATTCATCAAAATGCCCCCATTGAATTACATCAGGCAATGATTGACAGAATATTAAGATTCCCATTATTACAGGATTCATTAAAGACTGGAAAATTAATCTTGTTTATTATGTAATATTAAGATAAATATTAAGTTGTGTGATCGTTGGAATGCTCTTTCCCATGAGGTAGCCTAGTAGTTAGAGCGTTGGATTAGTAACTGAAAGGTTGCAAGTTCAAATCCCCGAGCTGACAAGGTACAAATCTGTCGTTCTGCCCCTGAACAGTTAACCCACTGTTCCTAGGCCGTCATTGAAAATAAGAAATTGTTCTTAACTGACTTACCTAGTAAAAAAATCAAATATGACAGTGTTTCTTAACCCCAGTACCTCGGGAGTCCCCACAACTACTTAAGCTCTTGATCATTAGTTGAATCAGGTGTGCTATCCCTGAGCTAAAACATATTTAAGAAACCATAGGGAGGCCCGCTTGGACTGGAGATGAATAACATAGTTCCCTTAGGGGACACAATGTGACAGCACAACACCTACACAGAGACCAACAGACACAGACAGACAGAGGGCATGACTCATCAGTATCTTTTATAACCTTGTCCCCCAGGCTAAGAGAGAGGGAGCTGGTGGAGGAGACCTATATATTTTGTAACACTAGTCTTGGGCGGGCCAAGTTTTTTTTCGGGCCGCCTATGAATAAAAAAAAATAACATTTACGGGGCGGATTTTTTTTGTCAGTGTTATCTAATATTTATATATTTATTAATTCCATTATTTTACTTTTAGATCTGTGTGTATTGTTGTGAATTGTTTTTAGATACTACTGCACTGTTAGAGCTAGGAACACAAGGATTTCCGCTACACCCGCAATAACATCTGCTAAATATGTGTATGTGACCAATAAAACTTGATTGACTAAAAACAGATATAAAGTATGTAGAAAAGATAAATGGGCCTATATATTTATAACTAGGATTATCTTTGAGAACTAACAATCACTGAAATAAAAGCTAGACAGTCAGGGAGAATAATTTAAAAAACATTTTTTTATGGATTTTGTTTGAGTCACTCAAACTTTTAGATTTGTGTGTCATTGCAAAATGTGTAGAATTGTAGGACATTTTCCTTAAAGAAAAAAAAGTCAGCCTCATTGAAAAATGTGTGGAATTGCAGGAACTTTGCTTTAGAGCAGCTACATGTAGTCACTGGGGCCAACAGGAGGGACTCTAAGTATTTGTTAGTTCTCAAAGAGAATAAAGTTCCTGCAATTCTCCACATTTTGCAATGAGGCTGACTTTTTTCTTTTAAGAAAATGTCCTACAATTCTACACATTTTGCCATGGTTTATGCTGTCTGAGTGACTCAAACAACATCCATTAATTTAAAAAAAATAATTCTCCCTGACTGTCTAGCTTTTATTTCAGTGATTAAGTCAACAGCTGCACCATTGGCCATGCCCCCCACCTAAACCCCATTTTAATCCAGAAAAAGCCCCGCACTGTATAATCCATCACACTCGCCATAGAATAAAAGTGTTAGCACATTCTTGAAATGAGACAATCCAGTTACTGTGTGGTTTTTACTTTCAACACTGTGAAAATGGCATTTAACAACAAGCACAAATTCCTATTGAAAGATTCATGTGACAGTTTGGCTGCTTCCCAATTCTTTACCCTTTTCCCAAAGTGTGCACTTTTACACTCCACATCATAGATTTAACAATGGTGGAAACTCTGTCTAGCAAAGGATTTTACCAATTCACAATTATTTTAAATCCATGACTGTTAATGTGTGGAAGTGCACACTGGGAGACGGGTGGAGAATCGCGACGCAGCCTTGGATTCCGTGTGCAGAGAATGATCGTGATAACTAGGTCAATGGCTCTTGGAGTACATTCAGACTTCAACTTTAAATGGATGAAATATTAATTCCGTCTCTAAACTATATATAAAACTATATATAAACAAAATACTTTGGCATGCACTCGTTTTATTATTTATTTTGAATAAAGTGTGTGGACATGCTCTGTAAATTGAATGGGTCTATGTTGACATAGGTTTTTGGTCAACTGACACAGAGTTAGTCAACATTGACAAAAAGCACATGGTGGTTGATCGAGAGTGATGTTTGATCTAGGGTTAGTGGATGGCTTTAATCCTCATGTCATACTGAGGTGACATTTCTACTGGGATTATATGATGTATATAATTTCCACTAAAAGGAGAGATATGACAGAATAAATAATCCAAGGCTGTTTCTGAATGGATACACCATTTATTATTGTTATGTTTAATACAGTATTTAAAACATGACTGAGAGTCCTTATTTCTTTCTCCCCCAGGATGACGTGCATGCAGACAGTCTGCTAACACAAGACACTCTTGTTAACATTCAATGTTATCTATTAGACACAGTTATAGATATGCAATCTGTTAAAATAAATCAATATAGCTGTATTTATAACAAAATCAATCACGTAATAATGTATAAGAAAAAGAAGAGTTTTGTTAACTTATTAAAAAAACTTTACAGTAACAAATGCCACTTTGAAGCATGTACAGTTGTTTTACTCTGAGTAAAAAGGAGTGTGCCAGCTGTGAGCCCTTGGGACACAGTGGCATGTTAGAAAGTCCATTAGAAGCACAGGGATTGTTAGGCTTTACTGCACAGACCAGGGACGCACCTACCCCTGCCCACCTCATCACTTAACCAATACAATCAGCTGCTTGGCATTAGGTGAAAGACTACACTATTTTAAGACAAAAAACACAACACAATATTTTCTAGAGATCAATATTTCCTGCATTGCATATTTGATCGATTACAATGTTTCATATCATATTGCAGCAGAATTCTGAGACCGGTTTGCCGGGCATAACGTTATGACTGTAGTACCACAAACCAAGCTATAAATCAACAAAAGAGGTCAGAGTTGTGGGATTCCAAAACTCTTTACCCATGTATGCACATTCCCAGGTTCTACGCTCTTCAGTCAGTACATTTGCACCTGGTACTTGAAAGAGGCAGTGTAATACAGGAGTTAATATGGCTTCTCGTGATTATGTAGTACATTACCTTAGGCTTCCTTCAATTCATTATAATTACTCCATACATTGGTACAAATAATTGTTGTCAGTTTCTTAACGGAATGTCCTGGTGAACTCAAATATTGGTTGATGTGTATTAGGTCTACAATGTGTTAATGAATGTAGGGGAAGTTCTGGAAACCCAGCCGAGGAAGTGACCCTGGTGTTATCACAGTAGTAACAAGTAGCACAGTAAATTAATGGGAGCACAGTTGCATTAAGTTGAGCTTTCAAAATTCATTCACTTTCTGAGAAGTTTAAAGATCTGAAACAACATATTCCTCGACTTCGAGCACAATCATGCAATAAGCAAATCAGTGTATTAGTAGTTTCAGAGGACTTTTTCTGGCAGTATTTAATTGCTATTACAGGCGACAGTGGGTCTTAGCCATTTGAATAGATCACAAGTTACACCAACAACCCTCTGACCACATTCAGATACTAAACATTCACATACACTGACAATTCACAATTCTCCTGTCATTAGAGTGAAGTCATTCCAGTTAATACCAACGCCCTTTCATCAGAGAGGAAGTGGGGGCTTCCTTCCTGTCAGTTCTTACCAGGACCTTGGGTGATCTGGGGGTCTGAGCTGGGTTATACCTGGCTCTGTGGTTTAGATGAGTGGGGTCTGAGCTGGGTTATACCTGGCTCTGGAGCCAATTCCGGGGGTCCAGTTTAGCCCTCAAGTTCCTGAGGCTCTGACGGGCCGAAGAGGGGCGTGAGAAAGGGGTGCCGTCTGACAACTCAGGGCTGTGGCTGCCCTCGCTGGAGCTGTTACTGGAGGTAGAGCTGGAGCAGGACAGGGTGGCCTGGGGGACGCATTGGGCTGGGATGGGGGCAAGGGAGGAGGAGGAGGGGGGCTGACAGGAGCACTGTAACACCCCTCCATACCCCCTGCCCCTGAGGGTGCTGAGCTTGGCGTCCAGGGAGAGGGTGCGGGGGCGGAAGTGTGAGGAGGGGGAGGAGAGGGAGAGGGGCTCTGCCCAGCCACTGTAGCGGGAGCAAGGGCTGGTGCTGCAGGGGCTGTCGCTGTCCGAGGTCAGGCTGGCTTCTGAGGAGAGCAGGCCGGGCCGGGGGCAGCGCAGGGGGCTGTGGGGGAGGCGGTTGTGGGTGCGGGGGCAACCAGGAGACTCCTCGAACAGGGACATCCAGGGAGGAGAGGTCCCCAGTTGGCTCCTCAGCTCCAGCTCCTCCATCCGCCGCGCCAGGATGTCCGTCACCGTACTGATGTCATCAGAGGTGTCAATAACTAGGAGGAACAGAGGAAAGTCATTACTGTGGTCGGACAGACCGTCCTAATAACGCTGAGACAGTGGAATACAGTTCAGAGAGGCTAGACCTAGACTTGGTGATGCTAGTTGAAGGGGGGGGTGGGGTCAGGTTCAATACTGCAGTGTGTGAGTGGACCCCACTGGTACTTCACCTGTCGTTGTAATAGGAGGAGAGCAGAGCACGAATCTCAGCAGACACAGCATTATCCTGCAGCAAGATACCCTCACAGGACGGGATGGTGAGGGGGGCTAGGGTCCAGGGGGGGTGGGGGGGTGGGGGGGTGGTGGGCAGGTATGTGCATTGACGGGCAGGGTGAAATAAAGTTGTGATACATGATTTGGGGAATAAATTGATGTGCATAACGCGGTAAAAAGGAGTTCATTTAGAATGTATGAATATTAGAATTCCATTGGAGTGTAAAATTAACAATGATGGGAATAGAATGATAATGATGGGAAAAAGGGGGGAAATGTAATTTGAGCACAGGAACAAGGGAGAGTGGCAGGGAAGGTGATAGCCAAAAAGGAAGGAATGAGAAACACAAAGAGAGAGAGAGATAAAGGAAGAGAGAGAGAGAGAGTCAGCACGTCAGAGAAAAGAACACTTCCATCCATTATGCATAGAGGTTGGTTGGTGTGCTAGTGTGGTGGCAGGCAGCTCAGAGTAGAGTCCGATGGAGAGCTCATGCATATGTACCACCACTGTTAGAACAGTCAGAAACACGCATGTGGTTAAGGGGACTATCATCCTGTGGAAATATACTGAACAAAATTTAAAGTGTTGGTCCCATGTTTCATGAGCTGAAATAAAAATCCCAGAAATGTTCCATACGCACAAAAAGCTTATCTCTAAGATTTTGCCCACACATTTGTTTACATCCCTGGTAGTGAGCATTTCTCTTTTGCCAAGATTATCCATCCACCTGACAGGTGTGGCATATCAAGAAGCTGATTAAACAGCATGATCATTACACAGATGCACCTGGTGCTGAGGACAATAAAAGGCCACTCTAAAATGTGCAGTTTTGTCACACAACAAAATGACACAGATGTCTCAAGTTTTGATGGAGTGTGCAATTGGCATGCTGACTGCAGGAATGTCCACCAGAGCTGTTGACAGAGAATTTCTCTACCATAAGCCGCCTCCAAGGTTGTTTTAGAGAATTTGGCAGTACATTGAACCAGCCACACAACTGCAGACCACGTATAACCACGCCAGCCCAGGACCTCCACATCCGGCTTCTTTACCTGTGGGATCATCTGAGACCAGCCACCCCGACAGCTGATGAAATTGAGAAGTATTTCTGTCTGTAATAAAGCCATTTTTTCCGGGATTTTTTATTTATTGGCTGGGCCTGTCTCCCAAGTGGGTGGGCCTACCCATGGCTGCGCCCCTGCCCCGTCATGTGAAATCTATAGATTAGTGCCTCATTTATTTATTTCTATTGACTGATTTCCTTATATGAACTGTAACTGAGTAAAATCATTGAAATTGTTGCATGTTGTATTTATATATTTTTGTTCCGTATATATTTAAATGTATTTGTTTTTGTAAACCTATTAACCTATTATTAAGCTATGATTTTTGTAACCCTAAACTTATAAACTAACTAACAAATTACTATATGTTCTAGATTTATTACTAATAAATAAAAGCGGAAAGAAACTCAAGTCTAAGTGTCCTCAACATATTACTGATCCATATAAAAAGTATTATGGACAATTTGGGTCGCTGTCTTACCCATTTCGTGGTAAAGAGAACCCTGTTTCGATGTGACCAGGGTTGGTTTCCGGGGCGATGGCAGCTCAATCTTCATTAAGTCGTCACAGCACTGCTTCCATTGGCCTGCAGGGAAGAAGGAAACTGTCAGTCATCTTCCAACATCCAATCAACCTGAGAAAACCACTAACGACACATCAGGAGTCAATGAGCACATGAACAAGAGCATATCAGGACCTATAGTGTAGGGTGTGTATGTCTACTCAAGGGCCAGGAGTTTTCCCCTGAGCTCACCAATGAAGAACTCAGGCCCCTAATCATGTGATCAGCCTACTTACTCATGTCATAGAACTGTTGCCAGAAGGCCTCCATCCAGCGGTGTGTGTCTTCACGACTGTCTGCTGAGAGTGTGTGTGTCACCTCCTCTCCTCCATAATGGTTACTGATACAGATACTCTGGGCCTTATTGTGGCGGTCCTTCTCCGACGCCCGTATTCTCGTCTTCTAACACACCGGATACACACACACACAATCAGCTAATAATGTTGCATTTGACCAAATGATTCAATAACCCCCCCCCAAAAAGATGAATTTAAGCATCAAAGCATTTATTTTCTCGTCAACTCACAGTGCGTGAATGCCCTTACTGACACACAGAGCAGTGAGTGACATATATGCCAAGTCCACTCAAGTAACCGCAAGCATGAATCTGTCCCAGTTATCAGCTATCCAGGCTGTATCACATCCGGCCGTGATTGAGAGTCTCATAGGGCGGTGCACAATTGGCCCAGCATGGTCCAGGTTTGGCCCGGGGTAGGCCGTCATTGTAAATAAGAATTTGTTCTTAACTGACTTGCCTAGTTAAATACGTCCCAATTGTCTCTCATTCCTCCCAAAGTGTGCACATGTTCACTTCCCTTCACTAATTTGAAAGGAAATGACTGGTATAATGGGTGGAAACTTCCTGTAGCCCATGCCTCCACCAATCCAATGCTTTGGGAAGTAGTAAACGAGTGTACATTTCAGGAGAAAGGAGATAATATTGTGACACCCTAAAGACAGTACTCCAAATGTATTTCCCCATCCCCACCAGTAGGTGGCAGCAGTGCCCTGTTCCGCCTCACTGGGTTCAGCTTGATTCTGATAGCAGAGCAGTCAGAGCTGCTGATTGATGCATGATTCTACAGAACTGTCTCTGTCTGAAGCTGAATGAGGACTTTTTGCTGTGGGTCAGGGGCCACCAGCTAGCATGCTTTATTGTTTCATGTTGAGAGTGTGCGTATGTGGGACGTTTTTTTTCTCCATCCACTGACCTTATTGATGGAAATGGTAAAAGCCGGCTCTATGTTAGCCTCTACATCCTCTTGCCGGTGGTAACAGAAAAGGTTTGTCCCTTTAAGGACGCCGTAGACGTTTGTCCAACTCTGAGGGTCACCTCCAAACTGCTGTGAGAGATAGAGACGCTAATTAGAGAGAGAGAGAGACATGCCTTGCTATCCTCTCAAACACACACAGACACCCTCACCTTGACCTTCAAGCAGCCGCTCATCATCTGTTGGGTCATACAGTGAGGCTGGGCAGCCAGGCGACAACACACATTGCCGTAGAGAGGCACCCAGTGTGAACACTCCTCTACAGGGAACGACAGAGTGGGATAGAGAGAGAAAGGAATGAAACATCTACACACACACACACACACACACACACACACACACACACACACACACACACACACACACACACACACACACACACAATAGCAGGGAATAAAAGTGTCACAGCTGCAAGGTGAGCCCCGAACAACAGTGGAGTGCCCATCAAACTTTATTATAGCTGTAAGTAAGGGGCAATGAATTAAGCAGCAGCACATGTCATGGTGTCTACTCCCCTGTTCACCTTATCATTGGAGTTTTACACAGCACTGACACCAATTTATTACTATGACCTTGACAATGACTGTCAGACAGCTAACATCGTGGCTGGGAGAGGGAGGGAGACTGGGATAAATGGAGAGAGAAAGACATGGGGAAAGAGGATATCTAGTCAGTAGCACAACAATGCATTCAACCAAAATGTGTCTTCTGCATTTAACCCTCTGAATCAGAGAGGTGTGGGGAGCTGAGAGAGCGAGAGGTACTGAAACAGAGGGAGGGAGAGAAAGAGAAGACCCATATTTACTGTACATGGATAAACCACATCCCTACTGTGACCTACCGTTGCCCGAGATGCTGAGGTCATGTGTGCGGAAGCTGTCCTGGACGTGTGACAGTGACAGGGTGGTGTGGGCCAAGAGATGGTACTTCGGTCCCCTGTGAACAGAACACATGGCAGAGGCACTGGTGAGCTGTGTGACTGTGGAACTAAATACACACGTCGGTGTCTACGTCAGTGACTTTGTGTGGGTGTTTCGCTGCAGGACTGCATACGTGTCTGTATGAATGACTGTACACTACATGCCTAGAAATACGTCTCAGGGTGTGTGAATATCACTAGAGAAGTAGCGTGTGTACACAACATAAACACACTCACACAACTGTGGGCAGAGGCAGCAGCAGCGTGGCTCCTCCTCCGTTGCTGATGGGGCTGCAGGCTCCAGGGTCCATGGCGACGCGGAGCTTCTTCCCTGCCGAACGGCCCAGAGAGCTGCTCAGTTTGCTGGCTAGTTTCCGAGACGTGCTCCCTGTCGAGTAGTCCTCCTCTGAACAGCAGCTGTACAGCTCCACGCGCAGCTCAAATCCCGGGCTGGCCTCACTGCTTGATACGGCAAACACATATGGAGAGATACACAGTTATACGTGCATAGAAATGCATGCACACAGCAAAGACAAATATATACAAACCCACACAGTCACACACACCGAAAACACATGCATACACAGAATGTACACTGAGTGTACAAACATTAAGAACACCTTCCTAATATTCAGTTGCAGACCCTTTTGCTCTCAGAACAGCCTCAGTTTGTCGGGTCATGGATTCTACAAGGTGTTGAACGTGTTCCACAGGGATGCTGGTCCATGTTGACTCCAATGCTTCCCACAGTTGTGTCAAGTTGGCTGGATGTCCTTTGGGTGGTGGACCATTCTTGATACACACGGGAAACTGTTGTGTGTGAAAACCCCAGCAACATTGCAGTTCATAACACAAACCAATGCGCCTGGCACCTACTACCATACTAAAATCTTTTGTCTTGCCCATTCACCCTCAACTGGTGAATGGCACACACACACAATCCATGTCTCAATAATCTCAAGGCTTAAACATCCTTCTTTCACCTGTCTCCTCCCCTTCATCTACACTGATTGAAGTGGATTTAACAAGTGACATCAATAAAGGATCATAGCTTTCACCTGGATCCACCTGTCAGTCTATGTCATGGAAAGAGCAGGTGTTCATAATGGTTTGTACAGTCAGTGTACAGTACCAGTCAAAAGTTTGGACACCTACTCATTCAATGGTTTTTCTTTATTTTTACTATTTTCTACATTGTAGGATAATAGTGAAGACACCAAAACGATGAAATAACACATATGGAATATTTAGTAATCATAAAAGTGATAAACAAATCAAAATATATTTTATATTTGAGATTCCTCAAAGTAACCACCCTTTGCCTTGATGACAGCTTTGCAAACTCTTGGCATTCTCTCAACCAGCTTCATGAGGTAATCACCTGGAATGCATTTCAATTAACAGGTATTCCTTGTTAAAGTTCATTTGTGGAATGTCTTTCCTTCTTAATGTGTTGAGCCAATCAGTTGTGTTGTGACAAGGTAGGGGGGTATATAGAAGATAGCCCTATTTGGTAAAAGACCAAGTCCATGTTATGGCAAGAACAGAACAAATAAGCAAAGAGAAACGACAGTCCATCATTACTTTAAGACATGAAGGTCAGTCAATGCGGAAAATGTCAAGAACTTTTAACGTTTCTTCAACTGCAGTCGGAAAAACCATCAAGCACTATGTTGAAACTGGCTCTCATGAGTAACGCCACAGGAAAGGAAGACCAAGAGTTACCTCTACTACTGAGGATAAGTTCATTAGAGTTACCAGCCTCAGAAATTGCAGCCCAAATAAATGTTTCACAGAGTTCAAGTAACAGAGACATCTCAACATCAACTGTTTAGAGGAGACTGTGTGAATCAGGCCTTCGTGGTTGAATTGCTGCAAAGAAACGACTACTAAAGGACACCAATTAGGACAAGAGACTTGCTTGGGCCAAGAAACACGAGCAATGGATATTAGACCGGTGGAAATCTGTCCTTTGGTCTGATGAGTCCAAATTTCAGATTTTTGGTTCCAACCACCGTGTCTTTGTGAGATGCAGAGTAGGTGAACGGATGATCTCCACATGTGTGGTTCCCACCGTGAAGCATGGAGGCGCAGGTGTGATGGTACATTGCTGGTGACACTGTCAGTGATTTGTTTAGAATTCAAGGCACACTTAACCAGCATGGCTACCACAGCATTCTGCAGCGATATGCCATCCCACATGGTTTGCGCTTAGTGGGACTGTCATTTGTTTTTCAACAGGACAATGAATCAACAGACCTCCAGGCTGTGTAAGGGCTATTTGACCAAGAAGGAGAGTGATGGAGTGCTGTATCAGATGGCCCGGCCTCCACAATCACCCGACCTCAACCCAATTGAGATGGTTTTGGAAGATTTGGGCCACAGAGTGAAAGAAAAGCAGTCAACAAGTGCTCAGCATATGTGGGGACTCCTTCAAAACTGTTGGAAAAGCATTCCAGGTAAAGCTGGTTGAGAGTGTGCAAAGCTGTCATCAAGGCAAAGGGTGGCTACTTCGAAGAATCTCAAATATAAAATTTATTTTGATTTGTTGAACACTCTTTTGATTACTACATGATTCCATATGTGTTATTTCATAGTTTTGATGTCTTCACTATTATTCTACAATGTAGAAAACAGTAAAAATAAAGAAAAACCCTTGAATGAGTAGGTGTGTCCAAACTTTTGACTGGTACTATATATGTATCAGTTACTGATACAGGATTTCAAAAATATATCCATTATCTACCTTAATCTTATCTATCTTTATCATACAATCATGACATTAAATAAACATGCCCTTATACAGACCAAACAACACTCTCTATATGAAAGATAAGACAGCAAGGCTGCGTTTACACAGGCAGCCCAATTCTGATATATTTCCACTAATTGGTCTTTTGACCAATCAGATTAGCTCTTTTGCCAATAATTGTGTAAACGCAGCCTTAGATACAACACAACCCAAATAGGACTTACAACACTATGGTGTTGTCAAAGCAGATGTCGGTGAGTGTCCGGTCCACTATCACCATGTCTGTGTCGTGGATCTCCGCCCCCACCTGGAGCAGACAGAACACTGCACACCGATGCAGCTCTGAGAGAGGTAGAGAGAGAGAGAGGTAGAGAGAGAGAGGGGTAGAGAGAGAGAGAGTGGGGTAGAGAGAGAGAGAGAGGGGTAGAGAGAGAGAGAGAGGGGTAGAGAGAGAGAGAGGTAGAGAGAGAGAGAGAGAGAGAGGTAGAGAGAGAGAGGTAGAGAGAGAGAGAGGGAGAGAGAGAGAGAGGTAGAGAGAGGGAGAGAGAGGTAGAGAGAGAGAGAGAGGTAGAGAGAGAGAGAGAGGTAGAGAGAGAGAGAGAGAGGTAGAGAGAGAGAGGTAGAGAGAGAGAGGTAGAGAGAGAGAGGTAGAGAGAGAGAGGTAGAGAGAGAGAGGTAGAGAGAGAGAGAGAGGTAGAGGGAGAGAGGTAGAGAGAGAGAGAGGTAGAGGGAGAGAGAGAGAGAGAGAGAGGTAGAGAGAGAGAGAGAGGTAGAGAGAGAGAGAGGGAGAGGGAGAGAGAGAGAGAGAGGTAGAGAGAGAGAGAGAGGTAGAGAGAGAGAGAGAGGTAGAGAGAGAGAGAGAGGTAGAGAGAGAGAAAGAGAAAAGTAAAAAAAGCAGCATGTGGAAGACATTTGACTAGATTTCCCCACTTGAGAACTCCTCTGGCACTATCTGCACCATCTGTGGATGTTTTAAACAGACGGAGGCTACAGAGTAAATGATTGGAGGATTGTGGGTTTGGCTGTCACACTGGCCAGTCTGGGAGGAACAACACCAACTCTAGCAGCTGTTGGACTTGGACAGCCGCACTGTGAGAGTCTGGCCTAAGTAGCTTTAAGAGTGTTCTTCACATGCAGCACGGTGTGTGAGTGTATAATTTTATACTAAATGTATTTGGGCGTGTGAGTGTATAATTTTATACTAAATGTATTTGGGCGTGTGAGTGTATAATTTTATACTAAATGTATTTGGGAGTGTGAGTGCAGGTGTGTATGTGCATGCATGTATCAAAAGCACACACTCTGTCCTTGCCATCTTGGGCAACCTTATCTTCCCACTGCACTTAACAACCTGCACTAATTGCCTTATTAAGCTCCACCAAGGCTCCTGTCCCCGGAGTTCATTAGTATGCATATAGATCTATTAGCTCATGCAGACCTCACCTAGGAGTCGGGTTTCAGATCTCACCTAGGAGTCGGGTTTCAGACCTCACCTAGGAGTCGGGTTTCAGACCTCACCAAGGAGTCGGGTTTCAGACCTCACCTAGGAGTCGGGTTTCAGACCTCACCTAGGAGTCGGGTTTCAGACCTCACCAAGGAGTCGGGTTTCAGACCTCACCAAGGAGTCGGGTTTTAGACCTCACCAAGGAGTCGGGTTTCAGACCTCACCAAGGAGTCGGGTTTCAGACCTCACCAAGGAGTCGGGTTTCAGACCTCACCAAGGAGTCGGGTTTCAGACCTCACCAAGGAGTCGGGTTTCAGACCTCACCAAGGAGTCGGGTTTCAGACCTCACCTAGGAGTCGGGTTTCAGACCTCACCTAGGAGTCGGGTTTCAGACCTCACCAAGGAGTCGGGTTTCAGACCTCACCTAGGAGTCGGGTTTCAGACCTCACCAAGGAGTCGGGTTTCAGACCTCACCAAGGAGTCGGGTTTCAGACCTCACCTAGGAGTCGGGTTTCAGACCTCACCAAGGAGTCTTTTTACCATAACATGTAGCAGTCAATATAAACCAGAACACAGCAGTATCAAAAGAGCACCTAGAACTACAATTACCAGATCCTACGCAGATCCAGGCCTCTTTGCTGCAGTAGCACAGACAAAGACAACAGAACAGAAGAGGGCTGTCTGCGCGGCAGGTTTCTAAGCCCGAGGCCATCATACCCAATCACTTACTGTTGGAATGTCTGCTTGTCAGTGAGCTGCTGACTTTACAGAGGGAAAAATAGAAACGTATATACATTTCAATAGCCGTATAGAAGTTAAGATCTACATGTCTTTTTAAAAGAGCATGAACTGTTATGGTCACATGTTCAGTGCTTCAGTTCTAATACATTAAGAGTTTTCTTGCCCAGGGCCCAAAGCGTCTCAGAGTAGGAGTGCTGACATAGGATCCGATCTCCCACCTGTCCATGTAATGTTATTCATTATCATCTAAAAGATTAAACTGATTCTAGATCAGCACTCCTACCCTGGGAGGCTTTGTGGATACCACTTTACCCAAATTCGAATCGATTCACATGGCTTCACTCACTCAGTTGACTCACATCACATCTCTTCACACAAAATCAAAGCGATGGATAATAGCACATTGATGAGTCTATTCACACCAGTTCTTGCACACTGACTCCTCACCTCCTTTATTCTTGAAGTACTCTGTGTCTTTCCACATGAGAGGGATCCGCAGGTCTGCAATGACAAAGGACAGTCAGAGTGACAGTGAAATCAGCCACAAATGTAACATACACACACACACACACACACAGAATCACGTACCACACACACACACACACACACACACACACACACACACACACACGTAGATCCCTGATCTTTTATCTCCTCCATCAGGCAGTCACTGTCATAATGCCACTCGGTGTGTGATCTGTGTGTGTGTGCGCGCGCTTGTGTGTGTATGATGAATTTCTGTACAGTGGATGTCTAGTCTAACATAGTCCATGCTCTGAACTGAGCTTACTAGCTAAATGGCTTCCTGTCTACCCAGTCAATCAATGATAAGTCACAACTTCTGTTCATCAACTCAACAACTCCCTTTGTGTGTGTGTGTGTGAGTGTGTGCGTATGCATGTGCCCCTCTACCTGAGAGCAGTCCGAAGCAGACAGACAGGCCTCAGAGCCCTCTGTCCTCCTGTCCTCCCACTGGGCCAGCGCAGTTCATCACAATCCTTTAATTACCTATTTTCCTTCCTACTCCCACCCTCATCCTTTTATTTAGTTTAGTTTATTATGATCCCCATTAGCTTTTGCAGAAGCAGCAGCTACACTTCGTAGGGTCCACGAAAAACATGGCAAGTAACAAAACATTGATAGACAAGGAAAGTCACACAAATGTAAAATACAACGATATCCAAACAATGCAACTAAAACATTATACAAACAATACAACAACAAAAAAATGATGGGTGTGTTAAGGGAAAGGTGTGCTGCTCTGTTTTGAGCCAGCTGCAGGTTTGCTAGGTCTTTCTTTGCAGTACATGACCATATTACCAGACAGTTATCAAGATAGGACCAAAGCCTGAACAACTAGTACAGTTGACTTTTGTCTAAAAAAATATATTGTATTTTCCACTGCCCATGATAACTGACCATCCAATGTTATACCTAGAAGTTTGGCTTCCTCAACTTGCGCAATGATCTCACCCTTTAATGAGTATGAGTATGTTCACATGCAAACAATAACGAGACTATTGTGGATACTCAGATTAATATAATAGTTTGATTATAACATTTAAATGCTTTGGAAGAAGAACGTTTTCTTTAATAATCCTATTTACATGGACACATCTGAAATCAGGCTACCTGAAGGCACTCTGATCAATGCCGAAAATTGTCAATCAAACTAAACGTTCTACCACAAGCGACCATGTTATTTTTGGGAAACATATTTGTTCTGAGCTTCGGACATAATATATGTTTGTTTGTGAAAACTACTTCTAAGACATGTTCCCAGAGTCTGGGAACATCAAAGAAGTTGGGGGGAAATGTACCATATTTTCGTAATCCGACCAGTTGAACATATGCGTTGGTACTTAATGAATATGATGTCAGTTCGGTTGTCATCTGAGACATTCTCATCAATGATAGGATGACATACTCTACAGTGGAAAGTCTACACATTATAGTTATCAGATTCACATGGAATTGTTGAGCAATTTAAATCTTTGAATTTAAAATTATTGGTGAAAAGATAAATGTAATTTTAGCTTCCAAATGAGAGATTTGGGTTTTCATAAGGTTAAGGCTCTGCTAATCAGTGGCCCGCCCCTGTGAAGAAACATGGGTTATAAATCTATGAAAACACACCCTTCTCCCTCCACTATTTAAAGCCCTTGACAAAAATGTAACCTCCTGTTCCGAGGACGACGGTCCATACGTTAAAAAGGACTAACATGTCAACTACAAAACTAAGCCAACCTCAGCGTGAGCTTTGGTTGTGAATGGTATGAACTTTGAACTCTTATTCACTAAAGAAGTTAGACATCCTAGCCGTTGAGTTAGCAACAGCAGCTGTAAACGTGGTCTAGGAAAGGACAGACAGAGTATCCCGTCTACCACACAACGACGACACTACAACGTATCCCGTTCACCACCAGAGACACTCTTCAAAGGACAAAGGACTCTGTTGGGCAACACGGCCTTCCATCTTCCACCAACCTATTGAAGCGCAGCTCAGAGTAAATATTTATTGCATTTTCCTTTTCCAAATGGGCGGTAATTTAGAATGCATAGGATATTGTATTTACGATAGCACAGCTTCTCCCTTTGTTCCTCAGTCTTCCCGCTCTTTCACTCAAACCCAACCCACCAGGGACGTTTTCCTCTATGACATAATTGGTAATCAAGGTATGATTCATTCTGTGTATATGTAATTCTGTGTGATTAGTTAGGTATTTAGTAAATAAATAATTAAACCCAATTTTGTATTGCTGATTCAACTTGTTAGCCAGGGTTTGTGAAGATAACCAAGAATTTACAACTTTCAGATGAGACTGAAATAAGGTGACGATTAATATTGACTGCTATTGGTGTAAAATATTACTAGGTCTTTAAGAGTTTATTCGGAAGATAACAGCTCTATAAATATTATTTTGTGGTGCCACGACTTTCTAGTTAATTAAATTTACATGATTAGCTCAATCAGGTAATATTAATTACAGAGAAAGGATTTTATAGAATAGCATGTCATATCACTTAATCCGGCATAGCCAAAGACACGACAAAAGTCAGTAGTTAACTTGTCTGAAAAATAGCATTGTATTTGGTGAAACACAATCCTCTCCATCAGTTTACTAAGAACAGGCAGCAAACTGATTGGGCGGCTGTTAAAGCCAGCAAAGGGTGCTTTACTATTTTTAGGCAGTGGAATTACTTTAGCTTCCTTCCACGCCTGTGGACACACACACTCCTTTAAGCTTTGGTTAAAGATATAGTAAATAGGGGTGGTAATACGGCTCAGTTGGTAGAGCATGGTGCTTGCAATGCCAAGATTGTGGGTTCGAGTACCAGGACCATAAATACATAAAAAAATTAAAAAATGCACGCCTGACTAAGTTGTTTCGGATAAAAGTGTCTGCTAAATGACATATAAACTCAGCAAAAAAAGAAACATCCTCTCACAGTCAACTGTGTTTATTTTCAGCAAACTTAATATTTGTGTAAATAGTCTGATGATGCTGTGACACACCGCCCCAGACCATGATGGACCCTCCACCTCCAAATCGATCCCGCTCCAGAGTACAGGCCTCGGTGTAACGCTCATTCCTTCGACGATAAACGCGAATCTGACCATCACCCCTGGAGAGACAAAACCGCAACTCGTCAGTGAAGAGCACATTTTGCCAGTCCTGTCTGGTCCAGCGACGATGGGTTTGTGCCCATAGGCAACGTTGTTACCGGTGATGTCTGGTGAGGACCTGCCTTACAACAGACCTACAGGCCCTCAGTCCAGCCTCTCTCAGCCTATTGCGGAAAGTCTGAGCACTGATGGAGGGATTGTGCATTCCTGGTGTAACTCGGGCAGTTGTTGTTGCCATCCTGTACCTGTCCGGCAGGTGTGACATTCGGATGTACCGATCCTGTGCAGGTGTTGTTACACGTGGACTGCCACTGTGAGGACAATCAACTGTCAAACCTGTCTCCCTGTAGCGCTGCCTTAGGCGTCTCACAGTACTCCTACTTCTCATGCCTCCTTGCAGCATGCCTAAGGCACGTTCACACAGATGAGCAGGGACCCTGGGCATCTTTCTTTTGGTGTTTTTCAGTCAGTAGAAAGGCCTCTTTAGTGTCCGAAGTTTTCATAACTGTGACCTTAATTGCCTACCGTCTGTAAGCTGTTGGTGTCTTAACGACCATTCCACAGGTGCATGTTCATTAATTGTTCATGGTTCATTGAACAAGCATGGGAAACAGTGTTTAAATCCTTTACAATGAAGATCTGTGAAGTTATTTGGATTTTTACAAATTATCCTGAAAAAGGAACATTTCTGTTTTTGATGAGTATATTGTAACACAGTCTGCTACCATTCTCAACAGTTTCCCATCAATAGCTTTCCACCTCTCCCACACTGACTTGACCAAATTAAAAACAGCAATCCTCATCTTTCATTATTAGATCTTTTATACAAAAATATGATGGTTCACTGTTGTCATTTCATGTCTGAGTTTTTCCACTTTAGTAGTGAAATAGTCATTGAAATAATTTCCAATATCGAAAGGTTTTGTTATAAATGACCCATCACCTTCAATGAACGATGGAGATTAATTAGGTTTTCTGCCCATGGTATCATTTAAGGTACTCCAAAGTATTTTTCCATTGTGTTTTATGTCATTTATCTTTATTTGGTAATACAAGTTATTTTTCTTTGTGTTAAGTTTAGTCACAACATTTCTCCATTGACAATATGTCAACCAATCAGCTGAGCAGCATAACTTGTTTGCCACCTCTTTTGCATAATTTCTTTAAACCATAAAATGTTTAAATCCTCACCCCCTCATTCCCTCCACCTCCACCCCTAACGTCATCCTCACCCCTTCATTCCTTATCCCCCAAGTCCAGTCCTCCCTCTCCCCCCAAGTCCAGTCCTCCCTCTCCCCCCCAAGTCCAGTCCTCCCTCTCCCCCCAAACCCAGTCCTCCCTCTCCCCCCAAACCCAGTCCTCCCTCTCCCCCCAAACCCAGTCCTCCCTCTCCCCCCAAACCATTCCTTCTCTCTCCCAAACCCAGTCATCCCTCCCCCAAACCCAGTCATCCCTCTCCCCCAAACCCAGTCACCCCCCCCAACCCCAGTCCTCCCTCTCCCCTAAATCCCAGTCCTCCCTCTCCCCCCAATCCCAGTCCTCCCTCTCCCCCCAATCCCAGTCCTCCCTCTCCCCCCAATCCCAGTCCTCCCTCTCCCCCCAATCCCAGTCCTCCCTCTCCCCCCAATCCCAGTCCTCCCTCTCCCCCCAATCCCAGTCCTCCCTCTCCCCCCAATCCCAGTCCTCCCTCTCCCCCCCAAACCCAGTCCTCCCTCATTGTACCCCCCCTTACACCCAGCCTAACCCCTTATCCCACACTCACCCTTTAAATTCACCCCTTTCCATAACCCACATACCCTCACCCCTCCCTAGTGCGGGGTCCTCCTTGGGGGGTGGCTATGAGACCCAGAGACGATCTTGCTTATCATCATGAGCCCGCCCCCCTCAGCATGACGGACAGCATATGCATGGCATAATAGGAGATGAGACAGGGTGTCAGGGCCTGGGGCTGATGAAGTGGACTACATGAAGCTCTGCTATTGGGTAGACATGCATCTTTCCTTTACATAGGTAAACACACACACACACACACACACACGCACACGCACACGCACACACACACACACACACACACACACACACACACACACACACACACACACACACACACACACACACCTGGGGCCTACCTGAGATGGCCACCTTTCCTTTACAGGGTAGTCTGTCGTCCGTGGGCCCTGCATCCGATGACCTAGTAGAGACAGAAAGAAAAGGATGACAACGGAAATTTTAATTGTAAACCCTGCTCAATTGCACACTTAGAACACATTAAACCCTTCACCCTATGGGTGTAGCTCCATTTATGCGCCTCTAAGTTCCTACCCCGCCCCCTTGCCTTGCCCGTTTACCCTCTGACCTTAGTGCGACCCTCTGCATGACCTGGGCCTCCTTCATCCTCTGCAGCTCTGACATGTAGGCCATGATGCGGATGTTGCAGGTGAGCAGGCTCTTGGAGGCCTCTAGGGCCTGGTCTCTCTGGGAGCAGGCAGCCAGCAGCTTACAGGCCCCGTCACGCATCCGGATCTCATGGTCTATCTTCTTCTGGATGTTACTGTCCTGCAGGCAGAGAGAGAGGGAGGGAGAGATGGGTTAGGACATTTTACTGACTGGAACAGGGTTGGTCTTTGAGTGCGGAGTGAGACTGTAACAAGAGGGTAAGTGTGACAGTTCAATTTAAATGTGACACTGACTGTGAAGAAGAGCGTTTGTGTTTATGGGAGAGAGAGGGCAAACGCGCGTGTGTGTGTGTCTCTCTCGTGGGCCCATTAGTGGAGTGTATCCCTGAAAGCGTTCTGGTGTCTCTGTGCGGTGAGGCGTGGGTCGGTCGGGCATAGAGTAGTCAGGAAGAAGTTGTAAATATGCCCTTACGCCCTTCTGCCTCCCCTCCGGCACGCAGACACCAAGATGCTTAATCATTTAACATACACACCTGTCTATATAAGATCCCACAGTTGACAGTGCATGTCAGAGCAAAAACCAAGCCATGAGGAATTGTCTGTGACAGGATTGTGTCGAGGCACATATCTGGGGAACGGTACCAAAACATTTCTGCAGCATTGAAGGTCCCCAAGAACACAGTGGCCTCCATCGTTCTTAAATGGAAGAAGTTTGGAAACACCAAGACTCTTCCTAGAGCTGGCAGTCCAGCCAAACTGAGCAATCGGGGGAGAAGGGCCTTGGTCAGGGAGGTGAGCAAGAACCCGATGATCACTCTGACAGAGCTCCTGAGTTCCTCTGTGGAGATGGGAGAACCTTCCAGAAGGACAACCATCTTTGCAGGACTCCACCAATAAGGCATTTGTGGTAGAGTGGCCAGACAGAAGCCACTCCTCAGTAAAAGGCACACGAAAGGCACCAGTGAAACAAGATTCTCTGGTCTGATGAAACCAAGATTGAACTCTTTGGCCTGAATGCCAAACGTCATGTCTGGAGGAAACCTGGTACCATCCCTACGGTGAAGCATGGTGGTGGCAGCATCATGCTGTGGGGATGTTTTTCAGTGGCAGGGACTGGGAGACTAGTCAGGATCGAGGGAAAGATGAAAGGCGCAAAGTACAGAGAGATCCTTGATGAAAAGTGCTCTGGAGCAGGTTAGGAACTCAGATTGGGGCGAAGGTTCACCTTCTAACAAGACAACGACCCTAAGCACACAGCCAAGACAACGCAGGAGTGGCATCAGGACAAGTCTCTTAATGTCCTTGAATGGCCGAGCCAGAGCCCAGACTTGAACCCGATCAAACATCTCTGGAAAAACCTGAAAATAGCTGTGCTGCGACGCTCCCCATCCAACCTGACAGAGCTTGAGAAGAATGGGAGAAACTCGCCAAATACAGGTGTGCAAAGCTTGTAGCATCATACCCAAGAAAACTTGATGTTGTAATCGCTGCCAAAAGTGCTTCAACAAAGTACTGATAAAAGGGTCTGAATACTTATGTAAATGTGATTTAAGTTTTTTTATTTTTAATAAATTAGCAAAAATCAACGGCAGGAGAGGGAGGGAGGGAGGGGTAGGGCCAGGAGAGAGAGAGAGGGAGGGAGTAAGGGACAGGGCCAGGAGAGGGAGGGAGTGAGGGGCAGGGGTAGGCGAGGGAGGGAGCGAGGGAGGGGCAGGGCCAGAAGAGGGAGGGGCAGGGCCAGGAGAGGGAGGGAGTGAAGAAGGGGCAGGGCCAGGAGAGGGAGAGGCAGGGCCAGGAGAGGGAGGGAGCGAAGAAGGGGCAGGGCCAGGAGAGGGAGAGGCAGGGCCAGGAGAGGGAGGGGCAGGGCCAAGAGAGGGAGAGGCAGGGCCAGGAGAGGGAGAGGCAGGGCCAGGAGAGGGAGAGGCAGGGCCAGGAGAGGGAGGGGCAGGGCCAAGAGAGGGAGAGGCAGGGCCAGGAGAGGGAGAGGCAGGGCCAGGAGAGGGAGAGGCAGGGCCAGGATAGGCAGGGCCAGGATAGGCAGGGCCAGGAAAGAGTGAGGGAGGGAGCGAGGGAGGGTCAGGGCCAGGAGAGGGAGAGGCAGGGCCAGGAGAGGGAGGGGCAAGGCCAAGAGAGGGAGGGGCAGGGCCAGGAGAGGGAGAGGCAGGGCCAGGAGAGGCAGGGCCAGGATAGGCAGGGCCAGGATAGGCAGGGCCAGGAAAGAGTGAGGGAGGGAGCGAGGGAGGGGCAGGGCCAGGAGAGGGAGGGAGGGAGCGGCAGAACCAAGAGAGGCCCCAGGTAGCTGTGGTATATGATCATGAGGGGCGAGAGGAACGCACATCAGCAGACTGTCATTAACACACAACACATGGGCTCTCTCTCTCCTTCACATACACACGCAAGCTTGTCACACGTAAACATACACTTGCAAGCATACATACTTTAGTTTCAAGACATGCACAAAGTAACAGCCTCTGACTTTCTGTTAGTCTATCCATCCCTCATACACACAAACACAGAAACATAGCCTATGCTAACACATACACAGAGACATAGCCTATGCTAACACATACACACAAACACAGAGACATAGCCTATGCTAACACAGAGACACAAACACAGAGACATAGCCTATGCTAACACATACACACAAACACAGAGACATAGCCTATGCTAACACAGAGACACAAACACAGAGACATAGCCTATGCTAACTCATACACACAAACACAAAGACATAGCCTATGCTAACACAGAGACACAAACACAGAGACATAGCCTATGCTAACACAGAGACACAAACACAGAGACATAGCCTATGCTAACACAGAGACACAAACACAGAGACATAGTCTATGCTAACACAGAGACACATACACAGAGACATAGCCTATGCTAACACATACACAGAGACATAGCTTATGCTAACACATACACACAAACCCAAATTCCACCAGATGCAAATATACAATAAAATTATAATAATCACCCAAAACCAATGTCTTGTTCAAGTAGGACAGTGGTTCTCAAACTTTTTCGGTTACTGTACCACCAACAAAATGTTGCTCTACCTGGGGAACGCCTAAAGTACACTTTCATGTGCATTTTACCAGTTAGATTTTGGTCTCATGATTCTTCAAGTGTAGCCCCTATGGATGGGCCAAGTAGCCCCTATGGATGGGTCAAGTACCCCAGGTGTCCTAGTACCCCTGGACACTCTGTCGTAGTTTGGTTCTGGCACCACGGGTTAGGAGGCAAGGCAGTAACTGGGGGGGGGGTTGTGAAGTTTGTGGAAATGTGAAATGACTGTAAGCGAATATAACAGATCTGGTAAAAGATAATACAAAGAAAAAAACATTTGTTTTTTTGTATTTTTTTGTACCATCATCATTGAAATGCAAGAGGAAGGCCATAATGTATTATTCCAGCCCAGACGCAATTTAGATTTTGGCCACTAGATGGCAGCAGTGTATGTGCAAAGTTTTAGACAGATCCAATTAACCATTGCAGTTTTGTCCAACATTTTCTATCAAGAATTCCCAAATGTGCCTAATTGGTTAATTAATAACCTTTCAAGTTCAAAACTGTGCACTCCTTCAGCCTGATCACTAAAAATAGACGGCTGTTTGATAAGGTCCTGAGAACATCGATATATGCCATCCTCTGCAGAAACAATAAAAATGATTTCCCAGCACTGAACGCCAACTCCTGATGGTTGATAGTTGGTGGAAACAGCATGTTGTTTTTAATTATAACCACTTGGAATGAATACCTCAACTTAACCCTTTGAGTTGTTTCTGTTTTAACCCTGTAACCACACGGAATTAACCCTGTAACCACGCAGAATGTAACCACGCAGAATTAACCCTGTAAACGTGCAGAATTAACCCTGTAACCACGCAGAATTAACCCTGTAACCACGCAGAATTAACCCTGTAACCACGCAGAATTAACCCTGTAACCACGCGGAATTAACCCTGTAACCACGCGGAGTTAACCATGTAACCACGCGGAGTTAACCCTGTAACCACGCGGAATTAACCCTGTAACCACGCGGAATTAACCCTGTAACCACGCGGAATTAACCCTGTAACCACGCGGAGTTAACCCTGTAACCACGCGGAACTAATGCCTAAAAAATGCCTCGTTGGGGTATTTGCGTACCTCCATTAACGATAGCAACGCAGAGGCAAAGCAGTTCAACCACGGTCCGGTTCAAGGCACAGACTTCTCCCTCCGGTCTGAGTGTGTTTCTCAGTCTACAGCCAGAGTGCTGAAATCACCAGGGCCTGAACGGAATCTGCAGTGGTCTAATGGTGGAAGAACCAGAGGCTTTGTCCCAATACATATAGCACTGAACAGAACCAGCAAATGTAATCAACTATCCACAAACAACCCACAAGGGACACACTGGTTGAATCAACTTTGTTCTCACGTCATTTCAAATCAAATCACATTTTATTGGTCACATACACATGGTTAGCAGATGTTATGTGTAGTGAAATGCTTCTGCTTCTAGATCCGACAGTGCAGCAGTATCTAACAGGTAATATCTAACAATTCCACAACCAAACCTAATACACACAATCTAGTAAAGGAGTGGGATGAGAATATATAAGAATAAAATATAAGGATGAGCAGTGACAGAGCGGCTAAGATAGATAGATAGTATAAAATAGATACTGTAGTATACAATATACAGTATATACATATGAGATATGTAATGTGAGATATGTAAACATTCTTAACGTGGCATTATTAAAGTGACTAGTGTTCCATTTATTAAAGTGGCCAATGACATCAAGTCTGTAGGTAGGCAGCCGCCTCTCTGTGCTAGTGATGGCTGTTTAACAATCTGATGGCCTTGAGATAGAAGCTGTTTTTCAGTCTCTAGGTCCCAGCTTGATGCACCTGTACTGACCTCGCCTTCTGGATGATAGCGGGGTGAACAGGCTCAGGTGGATATTGTCCTTGATGATATTTTTGGCATTCCTGTGACATCGGGTGCTGTAGGTGTCCTGGAGGGCAGGTAGTTTGCCCCCGGTGATGCGTTGTGCAGACCACACCACTCTCTGGAGAGCCCTGTGGTTGTGGGCGGAGCAGTTGCCGTACCAGGCGGTGATACAGCCCGACAGGATGCTCTCAATTGTGCACCTGTAACAGTTAGTGAGGGTTTTTGGTGACAAGCCACATTTTTTCAGGCTCCTGAGGTTGAAGAGGCGCTGTTGTGCCTTCTTCACCCCGCTGTCTGTGTGGGTGGACCATTTCAGTTTGTCCGTGATGTGTACACCCAGGAACTTAAAACTTTCCACCTTCTCCACTGCTGTCCCGTCGATGTGGATAGGGGGGTGATCCCTCTGCTGTTTCCTGAAGTCCACGATCATCTCTTTTGTTTTGTTGACATTGAGTGAGAGGTTATTTTCCTGACACCACACTCAGAGGGCCCTCACCTCCTCCCTGTAGGCTGTCTCATCGTTGTTGGTAATCAAGCCTACCACTGTAGTGTCGTCTGCAAACTTGATGATTGAGTTGGAGGCGTGCAAGGCCACGCAGTCATGGGTGAACATAGAGTACAGGAGAGGGCTGAAAACGCACCCTTGTGGGGCCCCAGTGTTGAGGATCAGCGGAGTGGAGATGTTGTTTCCTACTCTCACCACCTGGGAGCGGCCCGTCAGCGAAATTACGTTGAACCAACATGGAATAGACGTTTAATTGATGTCTGTGCCCAGTGGGAATGGACGGCTTTAGGCATACGTGCGACTGTGTGTGTGTGTATATGTGTTTGTCGGGGGAGTATCAAATCAAATCAACGACATAGCGCGTGACTGCTGCCAGCTGTTCTCACACAAAGGCACTGAGTGTTCCAGTGCAGCTGGGCCCCAGCTCAGAGGGGAGCGGTGTGTGTGGACAGAAAAAGAGGATGTGATTATATATATGTGTGTGTGTGTGTGCATGTGTGTTATCTGGAGCAGAGATACAGCCTAGGAATTCTACATAGCAAACTTTCCATGGATTCAGCTCTATGAAAGAGTACACTACTAGCTGGGAGTCGGTGGGATTCATGGGTTCAGCTCTATGAAAGAGTACATTACTAGCTGGGGGTCGATGGGATTCATGGGTCCAGCTCTATGAAGGAGTACATTACTAGCTGGGAGTCGGTGGGATTCATGGGTTCAGCTCTATGAAAGAGTACACTACTAGCTGGGGGTCGATGGGATTCATGGGTCCAGCTCTATGAAAGAGTACACTACTAGCTGGGAGTCGGTGGGATTCATGGGTTCAGCTCTATGAAAGAGTCCACTACTAGCTGGGAGTCGGTGGGATTCATGGGTTCAGCTCTATGAAAGAGTACACTACTAGCTGGGGGTCGGTGGGATTCATGGGTTCAGCTCTATGAAAGAGTCCACTACTAGCTGGGGGTCGGTGGGATTCATGGGTCCAGCTCTATGAAAGAGTACACTACTAGCTGGGGGTCGGTGGGATTCATGGGTTCAGCTCTATGAAAGAGTACATTACTAGCTGGGGGTCAATGGGATTCATGGGTCCAGCTCTATGAAAGAGTACATTACTAGCTGGGAGTCGGTGGGATTCATGGGTTCAGCTCTATGAAAGAGTACACTACTAGCTGGGAGTCGGTGGGATTCATGGGTTCAGCTCTATGAAAGAGTCCACTACTAGCTGGGGGTCGGTGGGATTCATGGGTCCAGCTCTATGAAAGAGTACACTACTAGCTGGGGGTCGGTGGGATTCATGGGTTCAGCTCTATGAAAGAGTACACTACTAGCTGGGAGTCGGTGGGATTCATGGGTTCAGCTCTATGAAAGAGTCCACTACTAGCTGGGGGTCGGTGGGATTCATGGGTCCAGCTCTATGAAAGAGTACACTACTAGCTGGGGGTCGGTGGGATTCATGGGTTCAGCTCTATGAAAGAGTACACTACTAGCTGGGAGTCGGTGGGATTCATGGGTCCAGCTCTATGAAAGAGTACACTACTAGCTGGGGGTCGGTGGGATTCATGGGTTCAGCTCTATGAAAGAGTCCACTACTAGCTGGGAGTCGGTGGGATTCATGGGTTCAGCTCTATGAAAGAGTACACTACTAGCTGGGGGTCGGTGGGATTCATGGGTTCAGCTCTATGAAAGAGTCCACTACTAGCTGGGGGTCGGTGGGATTCATGGGTCCAGCTCTATGAAAGAGTACACTACTAGCTGGGGGTCGGTGGGATTCATGGGTTCAGCTCTATGAAAGAGTACATTACTAGCTGGGGGTCAATGGGATTCATGGGTCCAGCTCTATGAAAGAGTACATTACTAGCTGGGAGTCGGTGGGATTCATGGGTTCAGCTCTATGAAAGAGTACACTACTAGCTGGGAGTCGGTGGGATTCATGGGTTCAGCTCTATGAAAGAGTCCACTACTAGCTGGGGGTCGGTGGGATTCATGGGTCCAGCTCTATGAAAGAGTACACTACTAGCTGGGGGTCGGTGGGATTCATGGGTTCAGCTCTATGAAAGAGTACACTACTAGCTGGGAGTCGGTGGGATTCATGGGTTCAGCTCTATGAAAGAGTCCACTACTAGCTGGGGGTCGGTGGGATTCATGGGTCCAGCTCTATGAAAGAGTACACTACTAGCTGGGGGTCGGTGGGATTCATGGGTTCAGCTCTATGAAAGAGTACACTACTAGCTGGGAGTCGGTGGGATTCATGGGTCCAGCTCTATGAAAGAGTACACTACTAGCTGGGGGTCGGTGGGATTCATGGGTTCAGCTCTATGAAAGAGTACACTACTAGCTGGGGGTCGGTGGGATTCATGGGTCCAGCTCTATGAAAGAGTACACTACTAGCTGGGAGTCGGTGGGATTCATGGGTCCAGCTCTATGAAAGAGTACACTACTAGCTGGGGGTCGGTGGGATTCATG
Source organism: Salvelinus fontinalis (assembly GCF_029448725.1). Lineage (NCBI taxonomy): Eukaryota > Metazoa > Chordata > Actinopteri > Salmoniformes > Salmonidae > Salvelinus > Salvelinus fontinalis. The sequence goes on from NC_074668.1 coordinate 12,412,131, forward strand.
GGTTCAGCTCTATGAAAGAGTACACTACTAGCTGGGAGTCGGTGGGATTCATGGGTTCAGCTCTATGAAAGAGTCCACTACTAGCTGGGGGTCGAGGGGATTCATGGGTCCAGCTCTATGAAAGAGTACACTACTAGCTGGGGGTCGGTGGGATTCATGGGTTCAGCTCTATGAAAGAGTACACTACTAGCTGGGAGTCGGTGGGATTCATGGGTCCAGCTCTATGAAAGAGTACACTACTAGCTGGGGGTCGGTGGGATTCATGGGTTCAGCTCTATGAAAGAGTACACTACTAGCTGGGGGTCGGTGGGATTCATGGGTCCAGCTCTATGAAAGAGTACACTACTAGCTGGGAGTCGGTGGGATTCATGGGTTCAGCTCTATGAAAGAGTCCACTACTAGCTGGGAGTCGGTGGGATTCATGGGTTCAGCTCTATGAAAGAGTCCACTACTAGCTGGGAGTCGGTGGGATTCATGGGTTCAGCTCTATGAAAGAGTCCACTACTAGCTGGGGGTCGGTGGGATTCATGGGTCCAGCTCTATGAAAGAGTACACTACTAGCTGGGGGTCGGTGGGATTCATGGGTTCAGCTCTATGAAAGAGTACACTACTAGCTGGGAGTCGGTGGGATTCATGGGTCCAGCTCTATGAAAGAGTACACTACTAGCTGGGGGTCGGTGGGATTCATGGGTTCAGCTCTATGAAAGAGTACACTACTAGCTGGGGGTCGGTGGGATTCATGGGTCCAGCTCTATGAAAGAGTACACTACTAGCTGGGAGTCGGTGGGATTCATGGGTTCAGCTCTATGAAAGAGTACACTACTAGCTGGGGGTCGGTGGGATTCATGGGTTCAGCTCTATGAAAGAGTACACTACTAGCTGGGGGTCGGTGGGATTCATGGGTTCAGCTCTATGAAAGAGTACACTACTAGCTGGGGGTCGGTGGGATTCATGGGTTCAGCTCTATGAAAGAGTACACTACTAGCTGGGGGTCGGTGGGATTCATGGGTTCAGCTCTATGAAAGAGTACACTACTAGCTGGGGGTCGGTGAGATTCATGGGTCCAGCTCTATGAAAGAGTACACTACTAGCTGGGGGTCGGTGGGATTCATGGGTTCAGCTCTATGAAAGAGTACACTACTAGCTGGGGGTCGGTGGGATTCATGGGTTCAGCTCTATGAAAGAGTACACTACTAGCTGGGGGTCGGTGGGATTCATGGGTTCAGCTCTATGAAAGAGTACACTACTAGCTGGGGGTCGGTGGGATTCATGGGTTCAGCTCTATGAAAGAGTACACTACTAGCTGGGGGTCGGTGGGATTCATGGGTCCAGCTCTATGAAAGAGTACACTACTAGCTGGGGGTCGGTGGGATTCATGGGTTCAGCTCTATGAAAGAGTACACTACTAGCTGGGGGTCGGTGGGATTCATGGGTTCAGCTCTATGAAAGAGTACACTACTAGCTGGGGGTCGGTGGGATTCATGGGTTCAGCTCTATGAAAGAGTACACTACTAGCTGGGGGTCGGTGGGATTCATGGTGGCATGGGTGCATGCGTGTGTGAGAGTAGGACGTTTTAGCGTGATGTTTCAAATGCCTTTATCGCGGTCGGTATCGCAATAATTAAGGTGAGTATTTTTTTCCAGTTTTTATGAGCGTTCTGTTGTTTTGGTCTCGTCTCCTTCACTTCTTCTGTGCACCTTCCAACTCGCACAGACACCAAGCCCCTTTCCCTGCCATTCACAACAACAAAGAGACCACTTCTTCCTCTCTGACAACAAGCAGTTTCAACTCGCTATTTGAATCGGAGGTTTGGTCCGACATAAAATCGGCCATATGGAAACCGACACACATTATTTCACTGTAATAGAGGAGAACTTAACATTTGTAACGATACCCTTTTTATGTATCAACTCCCAAAATGTTGAACAAATCTTTGGCTTGACTTTAAAAAATAAATATGATCTGGCTACTCACGAGACCTGTGTTAATTTTCTATAATGCCTGCAACCATAAGTTGGTGATTATTAGTCCATGTGCATTGTCCAGAATTCTGGTTAAATTTGTAACAAAATGGTAATTTTTATAGACAGACTTGAAAGCCTGATCAGTGATTACTACGAATAAGCAGGTTAAACAATTTTGATTAAATAATGCCATTATTAGTGGGTTTGATGGTTGTGGAAGGTTTATATTTAGCCTAAATATCATTTTACAAGCCATGAATTCATTAGATTATTGCTGACTGTTTGAAATGCAGTGTATTGACCTTTAATTATACAACAAAGCTTATTTAGAGAAAAAGGTATTTTAAAAAAATCTAGATATATATCGTGAATCGCCCACTAGTAAAAAAATAAATAATAATTTTTAAAAAATCTGATTTTAGGCCATATCACCCAGCCCTATGTGAATGTGTATTTTCATGTGTGTGAGGGTTTAGTTTGAGGAGACCAAGCCTGTCCAGGGTGAAAGGAAAGTGCCTAAGAGCTTCACAATAACAAGCTCATTCGTTAAGAGTAGAGACTGGCAGCCAAGCCCTGCTTACAGACTCACTAAGACCTTCTAGCACAGACTCACCCTCATGAACTGAGATAAGCTTGGTTTGTTATCAATTACACAGGCCTAGTACCACTTGTACCTCATAAAGTGTCCTCAAGGCTCAGGTTTTAAGGTGTGACTAAAAGGCTAATCTGAGAAGATACTGAATTCTGAATTTACCAAATTAATTCATTGGCGTGCACATTCAGAGAGTTAAAACCTCCAGACCCTTTTTTTCAATTTTCACCTAAAATGACATTCCCAAATCTGAGCTCAAGACCTGAAGCAAGGATATGCATATTCTTGACACCATTTGAAAGGAAACGAAATGAATGTAGGAGAATATAACATCATATCTGGTAAAAGATAATACAAAGAAAAAAACATTAGTTTTTTTGTACCATCATCATAGAGAAAGGCCATAAGGTATTATTCCAGCCCAGGCGCAATTTAGATTTTGGCCACTAGATGGCAGCAGTGATGTGCAAAGTTTTAGACAGATCCAATTAACTATTGCAATTCTGTTCAAAATTTTGTATCAAGAATTCCCAAATGTGCCTAATTGGTTAATTAATAACTTTAAGTTCATAACTGTGCACTCTTGCACAAACAATAGCATGGTATTCTTTCACTGTAATTAATAGCTACTGTAAATTGGACAGTGCAGTTAGATTAACAATAATTTAAGCTTTCTGCCAATATCAGATATGTATATGTCCTGGAAAATGTTCTTGTTACTTACAACCTCATGCTAATCACAGCCTACGCTAGCTCAACCGTCCCGAGGGGGACCCACCAATCCTGGAGAGGTTTAACTCCAGATCCTTTTTGATTCGATTCCTGTTTGGCTATAAACCCGTGTCTCAGCTGGATCAGGCCTTGCATCAACATCACGTAGCTGGAGATAATAGATACAGTAGGACAAGAAGATGAGAGTAATATGGAACACGTTCAGTCCTTCATCAAAACCAGCATTGAGACACAGACTTGGCTAAGATGTTGGTGCCTTGGACTTTCTTCATATTATTGCTAGTGTGCAACAGAATACTAACGCTGGAGTCGGCAATCTGTGTGTTTGTCTGCATCTGTGTGTGTGTGTGTGTGTGTGTGTGTGTGTGTGTGTGTGTGCATTTGTGCCTATGTGTGTGTGTGCGTCTGTGTGTGATCTCAGCACACAGCAGACCCATAGAGAGTACATTTACGAAACGGTGAGTACATGTAACAGGGTTATATTGGTGATTCCCCTTGCCACTTTATTGTTAAGCCAATGGGTTTTTGTTTTAGTTTTGCCTTGCCTTCATCTACTCAACATGGCATCTTATTGGCTGGTTTGCGTAGCTTGCTTACAAGGGGGGATGTTTCAGTTAGAATCGTCCCAGTGAACAAGCACCAAACCAGCGGTAAGTTGTTGGTTGCAAAGCACTGTACGTCAAAAATGATTTTTATACTCCCAAGTGATGATTTAAATGTACAATTTATATCAATTTGTTTGTAAATGTTATTCGAACATCACACATAAGATGCAGTGTTTTTTGGAGAATATTGGTTGTGCATTTTGTTGTAAAGAATTCCCGCCAGTACTAGCTAGCAACTTACTGTGTCTGGTGGGGGGGGTTCATATATTTTGTACAGTGCGTGAGTGCAGAGTTTGGATGGTGAGCCGTGCATTGCATGACGTGCAATTTTGTGCTGTTCCTATCAGGTACATTGTTAAAGATATTATATTGTAATTGTATTATTTTGGTAACTACATGCCAGTGAACAAGCACCAAACCAGCGTGCAGAGTTTGGATGGTGAGCCGTGCATTGCATGACGTGCAATTTTGTGGTGTTCCTATCAGAATAAATCTCCATGACTGGTGCTACACGTTGGAGTTCGTCTCGAGGATTGATTGTACACAACACAAGAAGAGTACTGTTACATACAGACCAAACCACACTAGGGCATAAATAAGCACATGTTCCCAGATCACTGTATATGAACTGCAGGTTACTACTCTGTAATGGTAACATACAGCTTTCACCTACTCCATTTTCCCAGATCACTGTAAATGAAGTGAAGGACCCAAGGAGAGGAAAACACTAGACTATTGAGATGCACCCACAGAAACCAAGCAGGATTCCTTGGGAGAACTAGCTGCTACCTCACTAACCAGTGAGTGAAAGGTGTGAGGATGATTACAATTGAGATAAGCCTGAACTCAAGTTGGCCAAATCTGATCCAATGAGAGTCTATACTCCACTTAGAGCTAGGCGGTATACCTTATTTTACGATATACCGGTATTGATGCACGGACCAGTTTGGATTTTTACTTTACCTTCTATAAACGGTATTTGAATGTTTGCTAAATGTGATACGCCGTGTGTAACATCCATTCTTATAGTTTACTTCGCTCCTTGAGTCATCTCTCCCCGCTCTTTCTCCATGCCGCTTTCCACACATACCTAGCCCCGCCCCGTCACTCAAGGAGAGCATTTGTTGGTCCTCAACCACGAGACATGTTCAGCCTGCCTGGCCAATGCAGCACAGGCAACAATGTTGATGCTGTTTCCACTCTGCTTCTTAATATAAATCCACTAGCGTTCTATAACTACACTATTAGTTTGTGTTTCTTACCTCAGCAAAACGGCTAGTTTGTCTTAGCAAGTTTGACCTAAATCGTGCTAGCCGCTAATGATAAACGCTAGTTAGCTGGCTACTATTATATTCTACTTGTAGAACTAGAATAATCATTCTATTTCCATGATTCCAACAGTTCACCTAAGTGTTTTTGCTCTAAATTGCAAGTCAAATTGCAATTGCAAGATTTGGTTAAAAATAAGGCCCGTTTGCCCATATCATGCAGCCCTGTGTGGAAAATTGGTGCAGGAAATACAGAAATTTATGAAAATGCAGATTTTTTGGGGGAGTTGAAATTGAACAGTATAAAACAATCAGAATGGAGAAAGACCCATTAAAATGACTTAGAATGTATGTGTTGCCACCCTAGGGTCACGCATTAAGCAAATGTAGAACTTTTGTTATTCAAAAACAAAATACCATCAAATACCATCATACCGTCTTTTTAATTGACAGCTGGCAGGTAGCCTAATGGTTAGAGCATTGGGCCAGTAACCGAAAGGTTGCTGGATCGAATCCCCGAGCTGACAAGCTAAAAATCTGTCGTTCTGCTCCTGAACAAGGCAGTTAACACACTGTGCCCCGGTAGGCCGTCATTGTAAATAAGAAATGGTTCTTAACTGACTTGCCTAGTTAAATAAAGGTTATATTTAAATATGATATTTGGGCCATATCGCCCAGCCCTAACTCCACGACATTCCATCGTCTGCTAATCCAACAGAAATGGGAAAAACTCTAATGAGAATGATTGGCAGAACTGACTGTCTGGGAGCTGCAAGAGGAAATTAATTACACACACAAAACCATTACGCACAGCAGGGCGCCTATACACACACAAGCATAATAGACAGTAGAAAAGGCCCAGTTGTTGGCAGTGTTATGTTGTAGGTTGGAACAAAGCCACTGACTACTACACATGTTCAGAGGGCTGGCTCATTAACTGATTAGCTGGCTTCTCCTGTAAGCTAACGGAAGAAAAAGAGAGGAACTGTTAAGAGAGGCCTAGGTAAGACCCTGATCAAAGTCTGCTATGATCTCTCTCAACGAGACCGCTTTGATTCTTCTCTTCACCCTGGAATTCAATTGAAGAAAGACGGAGCGAGAGAGGCAGCGCGAGAGAGAGACAGAGCGAGAGAGAGACAGCGCGAGAGAGAGAGACAGCACGAGAGAGAGAGACAGCTACGATACAGAGAGAGGAATCTGCTGTAGAAGAGAGGAGGGATGAGAGGGGGAGAGGGAGAGGGAGGGGGAGAGGACATGGTGTGCCAGAAAGAGATAGGCACCACAAGTGGGGTCTGTACAGTTACACACACACACACAAAGAACCACATTTAGACAGGCACACATACATACACCCCCCCCACCCCACACACAGTCACACCCACACTGCTGGAGGCACTCTCTAATCCGGGGCTTTTCTCTGTGTCTGAAGCTGGATGAGGAAATCAGGACTAAATCAGATGAGCCGGCCTAACTGGCCCTTAAACCCCCTCCCCCCTCTACCCCCCCCCCCCCCTAACCCTCCCCTAATATAGACTTCCAGCAGACATTGGACCCTGGGTGACTACACATAGACCACACATCCAAAACATGCATACCCAAACACACCCTGACTTAACGTCACTGCACTGCTGCTGCCTTATTTAGAAATGCCACTGTGGCACACACACACACACAGTCTGGACATAGAAGTAGATAGCAGGTAGAAGATGCTTGTGGTGATGCAGTGAGCAGGACCATTGGCTCTGCCACCTTGTCATAACATTACATTTACATTTTTGTCATTTAGCAGACACTCTTATCCAGAACAGTAGTGAGTTCATACATTTTCATACTTTTTTTCCATACTGGTCCCCCGTGGGAATCAAACCCACAACCCTGGCATTGCAAGCGCCATGCTCTACCTACTGAGCCTCACGGGACATTAAGGGGACAGTGTTCATCATCATATATGTGACTCGTTTCAGGAAACTAGGCATATGTCGCGCGTCACTACTTCACAGGAGAGCCATTTGAACGTTAACAATTTTTTGGGACAGAAATGCTTTCTTGAACATGTTTACTTTCATGTGCCTTAATAACAAACTTGTATGCCACCTTTAAATACGAATACATTGTTTATATTACAAGCCTAGTTGGTTGAGCCACGGAAAAAGTCAAGAACCTTCCCGCTAGACATGATTGGCTGAGATAATGGATGGGCTGGCCTTCCCGAGAGATGAGTTCGGATTGGTCAGCCATGTAGCACGCTTCTGTCTATAACATGAGCTGGTCAGTATGTGTAGGTAATCCTTTTTAGTGTGGCTTAAAAAAAATATATATCACGTAGTAGAAATGCAAAAGTGTTGCTCTTCACTTTCCGGAGGAACGAGTTTTGAAATCAGTGCCATGTCCAGTGGAATTGGAGAAAATTCTGTCATGTGATTGCAAACATGAAGAGGGAGTCGAAAATAGAACAGAGAAGGCTGTTGTATAAAAGACCTGTCTTCGGATTACATTTTCAAACTAAGGGCAACCATGGCATCCGTGACAGAGAGGGAGAAGCATCCATCCATGTATACGGGTAAGAGTCTAGCTAATTTAGCTATTTCTAAATTTGTCAGAATGTCATTTTCATTTCAAGTTAAAGCATATTGTTAGCTAACTAGCTAATGTTAGCTAGCTGGCTCACTAGCTAGCTGGCTCGCTAGCTAACATTACATGTATGATCTGTGTAGTAATGTTATTTGTATCTCAGCCATTTACATTGCTAGTTATAGACTAATGTTAGCTAGCTAGCTAACATTGAACCTGGTTGGTTAGATACCTGCAGATTCATGCAGGGTAGTAACGTTATGTGTTGGAAATATGGTTCATTGTTTAGCTAGCTACATGTCAGAAGAAAAAAAAGACTCCACTATGCAAGTAACCATTCCACAACCCCTTCTGTATCCTGTCATGTGACAAATAAACTTGGACTTTATATGATATAGTATGTGTTGACCAGAAACGGTAATGTGAAGAAGATGACCTATACCAGGATATAACATTAGGCCAACAAGACAATGTCCAAGTTCTAAAATTCTCTGGTAGAATGCACTGCTTTTATTTCATCACACTCATAATCGTAAGCTATGTTCTGTAATTGGTTCGGCATTAACTTGTAAATAATGATCTTGTGAGTTTATTTTCCTGTAAAAATGAATACAAATGAGATAAAGTGAAGACAATGCCAGCTATATGATATGGTCATTATTTGAACTGGCTAGCCAGCTAACCTAACATTAGCTCGCTAGCTAGCTAGCCGTAGGACCAGCCACCCTAGAGCTTTATCGCTAACTCTACCACCCTCAACCTGCTGGGTCAAAACACTGATAAGACTGTACATTACATCGAGGACAATAGAAGTGTTGTATCACTTCTCTGCCATCACCCTGTCTTTTTCTAACCTTCGCTGCACCGTCTTCCTCGTCTCTCTCCTTCAGAATTTAAGTAACTTAGTGGATGCCTCTTAAGATTTTTAATTGAACATTTATTTAACTAGGCAAGTCAGTTAAGAACAAATTCTTATTTACAATGACGGCCTACCGGGGCACAGTGTGTTAACTGCCTTGTTCAGGAGCAGAACGACAGATTTGTACCTTGTCAGCTCGGGGATTTGATCCAGCAACCTTTCAGTTACTGGCCCAACGCTCTAACCACTAGGACACCTTCCACCTCATATTCATGTGTTAAGTAAAAGTTGCAAAAGTGCTTAGTTGGAAGATGAGCTCCATTAAGAGAGTCTCTTTCTCTCTCCCCCCTCTCTCCTGCTCTCTCTCCCTTCTCCCCCCCTCTCTCCCTTCTCACCCCTCTCTCCTGCTCTCTCTCCCTTCTCTCCCCCCTCTCTCCCTCTTGCCATCTCATCCTTACCCAAATTAATATGAATAGGCCTACTTGCAGGAAAGCAAATACATTTATATGTGTCTGTTTGCCAGTGTGTGTACATCTGTCTGTACATGCATGCAAAATGCATTGAGAGGGCGAATGAGACCCAAACGGACAGCCAAACAGAGGGAGCGAGAGAGGAAATTAGTTTGGGACATGCGAGTCGGTCTGTCCATCATCTTCTCTGTCCTCCAGACCAGCCAGTCACACACCAGGACTGCAGGGGTCCCACAGACAACACACCCACCCACACCACTCCAACATCTGCTACTATAAGGACATGTACACCAGCCTGCGGGAAATGGCCCCAAACCCCGGAGTCAGACAAGGCCCTGTTTCTCCAGGCTGGGGGAAACCCCGGAGTCAGACAAGGCCCTGTTTCTCCAGGCTGGGGGAAACCCCGGAGTCAGACAAGGCCCTGTTTCTCCAGGCTGGGGGAAACCCCGGAGCCAGACAAGGCCCTGTTTCTCCAGGCTGGGGGAAACCCCGGAGCCAGACAAGGCCCTGTTTCTCCGGGCTGGGGGAAACCCCGGAGCCAGACAAGGCCCTGTTTCTCCGGGCTGGGGGAAACCCCGGAGCCAGACAAGGCCCTGTTTCTCCATGCTGGGAGAAACCCCGGAGTCAGGCGAGGCCCTGTTTCTCCAGGCTGGGGGAAACCTCAGAGCCAGACAAGGCCCTGTTTCTCCACATTGTGAGGAGATTTGTGGTGAAGTGTTATTCTGAGAAGCACACTGTCTGACTAGCCAGACTGCAGACAAACATATATTTTATGGTCTGGAACAAATGTTAACGTTCATGTTGGAGTTGACTTAGCTGCAGTTAGCCTCAGCGGTTAGCCTTAGCAATGGTCTTCAGGTGAAAATACACCCCCCCCCCCCCCTGCCTGTTGTTGACTGCTGACTCGGATGTCTAACAGAATCTGTTCGCCGTGGCTGATTCACATTGGAGCAGGCTGCAAGGGTGGCTAGGAGGATCCCTCTGGGTCCTTCACACACACATACCTCCTATATACACACACTGAGTAAAAGTGTCTCTCCATCTCATCTTACTGTGTGTGTGTGTGTGTGTGTGTGTGTGTGTGTGTGTGTGTGTGTGTGTGTGTGTGTGTGTGTGTGTGTGTGTGTGTGTGTGTGTGTGTGTGTGTGTGTGTGTGTGTGTGTGTGTGTGTGTGATGTATGAGAGTGAGAAGGCATGCACGTGTATCCAAGCTGAATTGTGTAAGAGGAGTCTGTGTAAGTCTGTGTGTCTGTTCTCACCACTAATCACAACTAAAACACAAGAGTAACTTCATTAACACACACAATCTAATAATGATCTGGCAGGAGAAAGCAAAGCAGTGTGACATAAGTGTGGACTGTGGTAAAACACACACACCTTCCAATCAGACATAGAGCAGTGTAACACTGATCATCGTGAACTGTTCTCCCACTAAACAGGTAGGCCATATGAAGGCCTGACAGACAGCCTATATAAATGACTGACTGGTTCCTGTCTGCTGCGAGAGATGCCTGCCACACTGCATTACCTGTCTGGCTGCTGGAGTCTATCTACATACACATAAATTTATCCCCCTGCAGAGACATCCATCACTTTGACTGCCTAAAAATATACTGCTCTCCATCTCTCCTCCATCCCTCTTCCACATCTCCTCTCGCAACAGGCTCGTAGGAGGCACCCTGCAGCTCATCGGGACAAACCAACCAGAATGATTCGCCGCTTCTTAAAACAAGACAGGACAGAGAGAACTAAGGGAGATGAGTCATAGGAGTCAAGGTTGGGATGCATCCCAGAGAACAGTGCTATTTTGTGTGAGCTGCAACTGTGTGTGTGTGTGTGTGTGTGTGTGTGTGTGTGTGTGTGTGTGTGTGTGTGTGTGTGTGTGTGTGTGTGTAAAGGAGTAAAGGATGCATTTGATGTCTGAATGTGAGGTAAAAAGGGTACACTATTGGCTGAGCATGTGGAATGTGTGTGGCTCGGTTCTCACACAGATGATCAATTACATTGACCAGATACTGTAGTGGCCGCTCTAACAACGAAAAGCAATGTCTTCAAAAATGGAAGGCACCCAGGAGGAGGCAAGATCAGGTGGGACCACTCTAGCCAATGAGAGGCCAGATAACGCATGTGAAGAAAAGGCACAAGGGGCCAACGTTAAAATTGTCTGTATCTTAAAAATTCATGAAAACAAATATTTAGCTTTTTTGCTTAATTGAAGGTTAGGCATACGGTTAGCAGTGTGGTTAAGGTTACAATTAAAATCACATTTTGAGAAGAGAAATGGCAGAAATAGGCACGGTTTATGACTTTGTGGCTGTGGTAACTAGTGATGACCAGACAACTCCTATATTTGTTTTTTCTTCACAAAGTTGCCAGGATGTCATGTGTCCTAACTATATCAGTACGCTCGTAAGAACCTAATCATTAATCAAATAAGCCACACGTAGCAAATAAGCCATACAGGCTTGATGAGCGAAAACTCAAATCTCTCACCTGCTGGAAAAGATAGGGATCACTGGGCCCAAAATCTCTCACTTCACCTCTTCCTCTCTGGTTCTCACTTTCTTCCTTCGACAATAACTTCAAGGACACACACACACAAAGAGAAATGGCCCCTACTAGCTCCAGTGCCGACTAGAGAATTGTGAGTCCTACAACATCATACCCGTGTCACGATCTTTAACCCCTAGGACAGGAGTCCTACAACATCATACCCGTGTCACGGTCCTTAACCCCCAGGACAGGAGTCCTACAACATCATACCCGTGTCACGGTCCTTAACCCCCAGGACAGGAGTCCTACAACATCATACCCGTGTCACGATCCTTAACCCCCAGGACAGGAGTCCTACAACATCATACCCGTGTCACGGTCTTTAACCCCCAGGACAGGAGTCCTACAACATCATACCCGTGTCACGGTCCTTAACCCCCAGGACAGGAGCTATGATATTGCGCTGGCCTAGGTGGCCAGAGGCAGTCACAATGACAGCTTTGTGAAAGACAGAAGAAACATGTCCTGACCTTTACAGCTGAAGCCGAGCAGAGAGCGAGAGAGCGAGAGAGAGAGCGAGAGAGAGACAGGATGTTACTGCATTCTGCTCCTCTGCAGTGACTATATTGATTGTGGAAAGCAGAGGAATCACATGTACACAGACTGTAGGCCTATCATTACACTAACGCAAAAAGAGATCTCTACTGAAACTAGCATGATGACCTTTTTAGATTTAATGATAAGAGTATGTCTGTCTCTGTGACTAGTAATGACAGGGAATGGAGATGTAGAGAGATTCCTAGAATTAAAATATATAAAAGAGAGACTGGCTGTCGCAGCCTCTGTGTCACAACGCAAGTGACCTTTTCCATATTAGACTACAACACATCCGTATAGGCAACAAACATGCACACAAGCGTGCACACGCACACACAACAGGAAGGAGTACTAGACAGTCCTCATAAGAGCGGTCACACACCATCAGGCTCAAACATCTGTCTGCTGCAGCAGTGCTTCAGTGATGCTGGCATGTGCCTGGAGCCCAGCACATAGAACAACACAAGTTGACATTGAGATTGTATATGATAAGACAGGTCCAAATACAGATGATCTTGTGCTTTATCAAAGTCAGTGTGGTACCAGAGAAATGGACAGAGATTAGGGCCACTGCTACAATACTCTGACAGAAGCTCTCCACAGTCTGGAAATGTATTGATGACTGAAACGTCATTAAAAAGCACACTGGCTGCATTGTCCCACTTCTCAGAAGTTGAAAGACAATGTCTCCTAATGTCCCACAGAACATCAGACTATCCCAAATCACACCCCATCTACCCTGTGACTCAACCAGATGAGAGCTATGCCACAGCCAAAGAATGTGTGTGTCTTTGACTAATGTCAATTTGTAGAGAATAATCTAGCATGCGTTCAATGTCACCACAGAGAACTGTTCGTTCATGGTCATGATGGCATACAGTATGTCATGCGCTCTCCTTGTCCCCACAGGGTTTCGTCATAAAAATGGCACGACTTTTAACAATGTACTTTCCCTGCTGTACAATGAGCTACTACAAGTGGACTTGTCACATGTATTTATGTCATGACAGACTGCTGTGATGATTTTATGGCAGAAGGACGCACAATTCCTATGTAGCCTAGATCAAATAGTCTCTAAATTAAAGCATGTCAACATTACCACTAGAAACACATATAAAAAAATAAATTACCTATTTATTTAGATCAACGTAAAGCCAGCACACTTACCTGCTGATTGTTTGAGTTATTCATGCCGGCCATGATTGAAAGATGTACACTCTTCAAGTCTCCAAACCGGCCACACGCTTACGCAACAGCCTAACAGGCTACACGCAACGTGCCAAACAACCCGCACACCCAGAAAACAGATTCCTCAAGACATACATAAATCAATCAATTTACAGAATATCCAAGTATCTTCAGAAAGGTTGTATGTAGCCCACTGCAGTGTGTTGTGTGATCACTATAGTCCGTTCACCAAAACCGGATATCCCTGGCTCGCGCAGGACCAGTGGTGAATGTGGCATTCATCTGCCCAAACTCATCTCTGCGCTGTCATCAGTAGGCTAGCCCCTCCGACTCGCTCTCCAGCACCGGGCGGGTATAGACTGGCCGCAGGGAGGACCATCGGGGGAGGTGGCTGAAAGGCGGGTGTGCACACCCGAGAAAGCAGGCGGGAGCAAGGTTTTAGTATAAGGTTTCGCGTCTGTCAAATCCGTTGCTGACTGTGGCTATAGCTGCCCACTATGGGAAATGCTATCCAAAATAAATATAATGCATGTGCGTCCGATTCCACAGTGGTTTTGAAATAGTGACAGATCCCATATGACTCAAATCGCCTGTGTTAAAGCAAAGGTACGTTGTTTTCTTACAGCGCATGAGTCCACAGCTAGGCTTACTGTGCCACGACAGTACTGTAACACAAATCCCTGCTAAATCTCTTCCTCCTCCCCCTCTTTTCTCTATCCTTGCCGAATTTCCATTGCTCGAGCAAATAACGTTTCAAGATTACATCATCGTTAGTTTACCGTGTGGAGACTGTGTGACAGTCGGTGCTTGTGAGGGTCTGAAACTGACATTGCCTGGACTCTGTTTAAATAAAGGATAATCTGAGGTATGTTTGGAAAACATTAAATTGACTATCATCTGTGACAACATTTCGCCTCAATACTGTGCGCAGTAAGCAAATATAAAATACCAAATAGTAAATGTTTTACATGCAGGGCTGACTCTAGCCTTTTGGGGGCCCTAACCGAGATTTGGTTGGGGAGCCCCCCCCACCTTGCATACAATTTTTTTGTGGGCCATCTCTTGACGGTGGAGAGAAAAATTTACATTTTAAAGTACATTTCTTGCAATTATATAAAATATACACTACCGTTCAAAAGTTTGGAGTCACTACCTGCAAAACACCAGTCTCAGCGTCAACAGTGAAGAGGCGACTCCGGGTTGCTGGCCTTCTAGGCAGAGTTCCTCTGTCCAGTGTCTGTGTTCTTTTGCCCATCTTAATCTTTTCATTGGTCAGTCTGAGATATGGCTTTATCTTTGCAACTCTGCCTAATACCCCATATTGTCAAAGTGGATTTTTTTGGGGTAGATTTTTTATTTTTTATTAATAAAAAACATTTAAAGCTGAAATGCCTTGATCCAATAATTATTCAACCTCTTTGTTATGGCAAGCCTGAATAAGTTCAGGTGTAACAAATTGCATAATAAATTGCATGGACTCATCCCGTGTTCAATAATGGTGAACATGTACCACACACACACACAATTATCTGTAAGGTATCTCAATTGAGTAGTGAATTTCAAACACCTTTCAACCACAAAGACCAGGGATGTTTTTCAATGCCTTGCAAAGAATGGCACCGATTGGTAAATGCGTACAAATAAATCTCCCTTTGACCATGGTGAAGTCATTAATTAGGCTTTGGATGGTGTATCAATACGCCCAGTCACTACAAAGATACAACCATCCTTAACTTTTTGTCTTGAATACAAAGCCTTACATGCTGACCAGACTGGACACGTCGTGTGCGCGAGCGTCGCAAAATAAAAGTAGAAATCCATGTTATTCAATTATTGCACCCACACTGCTAGCGCACGCCAACGAGCGTCTGCGACGCCAAGGGCTAAAATAGAACTCCTTTATTTCTGACGCAGATCGCGCTGAAAGTCCTGCCTATCCCATTTCCTCATTGGTTTATAGAAGCAGGTACCCACGTGCCATCTCCTCATTGGTTATACCCACGTTGGTGATTGGAAGACGAAATGTTTTGCCAGTTGTCGTGGTAATACTATGAAAGTTTAGATGCGATCACCATATAAGTTCAAAGATGAAAAAGCCTGGAAGGAGGAGAGATGACTAGAAACGATTCGGTTGGCTGTTTAATGTGTGGATTAATTGTCGGAGTAGAGGTCCTTGTGCATTTCAGGTAAAATAACAACTCAATGTTTATATCCCAGGACAAATTAGCTAACAACAGTAAGCTAGCTAAATAGGACACATTAGCTAGCAAGTGCAAGCTAACTAACTAAATTGCCATACATGTTTAATGCTTTTCGACCTATCCCTAAATTAATGCAATTGGTTCCGAGTTTGTTTTGATATTTTAACCTGCGTGTCGTGATCACGTTTGGTGTAGGGGGACAAAATAAATGTATGCACGATGGCCCCCGCTCGCAGCCGGTTTGGGTTCCGTGTTATGTATGGGGCAAACACAACACAACACATCACTGAGTACCACTTTATATTTTCAAGCATGGTGGTGGCTGTGTCATGTTATGGGTATGATTGCCATTGGCAACTACTAGGGAGTTGCCTCCCAAGATGACATTGAATGTTCCTGAGTGGCCTAGTTACAGTTTTGACATAAAATCGTCTTGAAAATCTATGGCAACAGTTAAACATGGCTGTCTAGCAATGATCAACAATCAACTTGATAGAACTTGATTTTTTTTTAAAGAATAATGGGAAAATATTATACAATCCAGGTGTGCAAATAGCCTAGTAATACGGCACTTTTTATATGTTCATAATTAATAGGCTGACACATTACCTTTAGCTACAGAATATCTCACCACCATGCGTTTCCATCTCCACCCCTCTCTCCTTCATTCCATTCTCCAGTGTGCAGAGAGAGGGGCTGTCAGTTTAATTAAAAATGTTTCGTTGTGAAAACATGTTACTATCGATGTTCCCGAAGAGATTTCACTTGTTTTCCTAAATTAAGCACTGGGTTGGAGAGGAACAGGGTTGGAGAGCCCATGGCATAAAGCATTTGGGTAGAATATTACCGGTTATGCAGTGAAATAACCAGAGTAGTCTACCGACATGAGAGAAAAACCAACCCTTGGGAAAGTGGCCTCCATTCGCTATTCGGGTGCATACAGATGACATGTCTTTTCCCACCGCCGCTGTTCTTGTCCAATCGATAACGGGCCATTCAAAATGAATATCACATATTAGTAAAGACAAGATTAAATTGAGAATAGTCTGATGGGTGAAAATATGATCACTTGAGAGAACAGCGTGTGCAGCCTGAGGGAAGGAACAGAGCGCAAGCTTTATCTGCTTCTTTCTCAAATCATCAATAGCCTTTAGTCACATCATTTAGCCCATTTACTGTATGTTTTGATTTCTAACACATTCTAAGGTTTGTATCATTCACACCTAAAGTTGCCAAACAACTCTAAATCTAGCATATTGGACCCGTTTCAAATGATCACTTTCACGCTCAACATAACCACTTCATATGCACACTCTTGCTGCAGAATGGGAAAAATATTCTTACTCTTTTATTCAGCTAAGTTCAATTATATTCTTCTTACTATAAAAAAAAAATAGCATGCGATTTATAAGCATATCTTGACCCCTATATGAACAAGCCTACAGACTATGGCATGGCGCATAGCCAGATTACAGTAGGCCAACTCATATTCTGTTCTTCTGAAATATATTATCTTTATATCATCATGTTTCTTTAGACCTGACTAAAATAAATAATGGATGTATTGTGATGGTGTATATTCAATTTATTTATTATACTTTAAATGTTTCAAAGGCCCGCATCAGCGGCTTGTATGTGCGGAGGCCTGGAGAAGCTATATGTGTTCATGTTAATTAATGGCCAATTACCGTGAGACCGGCAGTCTTTTGCATGACAATAACCTGCTGACAAAATTTCACGACCGCCACAGCCCTAGATGTGGTCGAGTAAAGAAGTGGAATGGAAAACAGATGAAGATATGGTAAGATAAGAAATGAGGTTTGGAGGGAGGAGTGGGCCTGTTTGGCATGACTACACTCAAATACAGCACAGTCACGCACAACCCATCTCTACATCTATAACAGAGATCTTCACCTCCGGCTAAAGAGTGTGGAGGAGGCAGTCTCGCGACGGTTTGTCATGGTAACCGCTTCACTGTGAGTACTGTTATGACTACCACACTGTTAAGAGCCAGGGGCAGTGTGGTCAAGCAGCCGTCAACATCTGCTGTAGGACCATCCTCTGATCAACATCATCTGCTGTAGGGCCATCCTCTGATCAACATCATCTGCTGTAGGACCATCATCTGATCAACATCATCTGCTGTAGGACCATCCTCTGATCAACATCATCTGCTGTAGGACCATCCTCTGATCAACATCATCTGCTGTAGGACCATCCTCTGATCAACATCATCTGCTGTAGGACCATCCTCTGATCAACATCATCTGCTGTAGGACCATCCTCTGATCAACATCATCTGCTGTAGGACCATCCTCTGATCAACATCATCTGCTGTAGGACCATCCTCTGATCAACATCATCTGCTGTAGGACCATCCTCTGATCAACATCATCTGCTGTAGGGCCATCCTCTGATCAACATCATCTGCTGTAGGACCATCCTCTGATCAACATCATCTGCTGTAGGGCCATCCTCTGATCAACATCATCTGCTGTAGGACCATCATCTGATCAACATCATCTGCTGTAGGACCATCATCTGATCAACATCAGCTGCTGTAGGACCATCCTCTGATCAACATCATCTGCTGTAGGACCATCATCTGATCAACATCATCTGCTGTAGGACCATCATCTGATCAACATCATCTGCTGTAGGACCATCCTCTGATCAACAACACTGATTGATGCTGTTGTATTGCATTTTAGATTTAGAGACGGTTAACAACGAGAGACACAATAACTGTTTATAATAGGTCGTAATCAATAAAACGTCACAATAAGATGCAGAGCATTTGAAATGTGTAGTTCAGACTATGCTCGTCAAGAGGTGATGATATTTACACCAAATTAGTTATAACATTTATTTAACAATCGAATGAAAACGGCATGTAGTTGTCAATGGTTTTAGCGGAGCTGGGGGTCTCCTTGCCCACCATCAGCCAAATTGAATGCTGTTGTTATGTTTTATTGATAATGACCTATTGGATTAGACTGGCGGCAGTGGGCACTTTACCCTCAGTGTCACGATCGTGTGAGAGTGAGACGGACCAAAACGCAGCATGTGGAAAATAAGCCATCTTCTTTTATTATTGAAGAAGGCAAAACGAAACAAAACACTTACAAACTAACAAAACAACAAACGACCGTGAAGCTACAAAACGAAAGTGCACACACAAGCTACTGACGTTTAGACATAGACAATTCCCCACAACAAACTAAAGCCTATGACTACCCTAAATATGGCTCCCAATCAGAGACAACAGAAACCAGCTGTCTCTAATTGGGAACCCATTCAGGCAACCATAGACTTTCCTAGACAACTACACACAACATAGACACAGCTAGACAACTATACTAAACATAAACCCAACTACTCTAAATAAACCCCCTAAGCCTTACAATCACCCTGGACACTACAAAACCCACATAAATACCCATGTCACACCCTGACCTAACTAAAATAATAAAGAAAACAAAGAATACTAAGGCCAGGGCGTGACACTCAGGGCACTGGGCCACAGACTACACTTCCCCGTACACTAAATTACAACAACAAGCAGACACCATACATGGTCACACGCGCACACACAAACACCAGCAACAACAAGACGCCCACACACAAGAGAAATTGATGTATAAAACAAATAACTGCACACAGACAGCGTGAATGATAAAACGAAGAGGCTAACCTAAGGATCCAGAATGAGTTTTAAAAAGCCCAACCGTAATCCCCAAATGACTATGATACTGTCAATCCTGAATACATGCTCAGATGTGTGATGTCCCAATTTGCACCCTATTCCCTTTGTGGTGCACTCCTTTTGATCAGGGCCTTATGCAGCCCTAGTGCACTATAAAGGGAACAGGATGCCACCTGGGACAAAGACTGATGCCTTGCATTCCACTGGATGCATTTCATTGATGTGTCTGACCTCTAGCTGCGTCCCACTGAGACGACCGCTTCCTTGCTATTTGCTGTCTCACTGAAATAAACACTTTGCCAAACAAACAACCATCTCTTTTCCTATGAGCAGTTAGTCCCTGGAGATCCCTTCTAATCTTCCTTCCTCGTCATACACATCACGGTCTGTCCGTCCATCCATCCACCATTCTGTCTCAAATGCTGTATGCTCGTGGTACTTTCTCTCCTATTTTTGAGAGATTTTGTTTTTGATAGATATTCATTGTTTTTGTATTAGGGCTTGAGACATGATGACGTGGCCTATTTCCTTCCTAGAGGCAGGGGAACGTTTCGGTCAGGAAATGGCCTGAGTGTACTAACTGTCGAGTAAATTGGACCATCAATCAGTACCGCACATGACAGGCTGTGTTGGGTTTATTTAACAAAATGGGAGGTTTTGGTTTTCAACTGTTCCCCTGGACTGTAAGAAGTGAAAATTACATTTTCCAGAATGACAGACATGCCGTCATGGATCCCTCCGGTACTGCTGCTCATTCTGTTCACCAGTTCCGGAGGTCGACTTCACCGGCCTTCTAGGCTGCCCTGAACTGTGTCATTACGCACACCTGGTTCCAATTCCTCACAGATTGTGTTTGTGTAAATGTGCCCTTAGTTTCCCCATTGGGCTGTCGATTATTGTTCCCATGTCCGTTGGTCGTGTGAGTACCTATGCGTTGTCTCAGCCTGTGCTGCATGTTTTGTGCATTACGGGTCTCGTCCTGTGTCGTTCTACCAGGTTTACCCTCACTCTTTTGTTTGGGAACATCCCAGTGTTTTGTATACGTGTTTGTTTTGGGTGTATTAAAAACCCAGATAATGTATTCCTGCGCCTGTCTCCAAATCCTTTACACCAGCGTGACACGTCTTGACATTATTCAACTATTGTAATACATGAAGACTACTGTTTAGTCTGCTGGTTTTTCTTTTTCCTTTCAATTAAGACCTAGACTACCAGGTGAGGGGAGTTCCTTACTAATTAGTGACCTTAATTCATCCATCAAGTGCAAGGGAGGAGAGAACCTGCAGACACTCGGCACCTCTGTGGAATGATTTTGACACGTGGTTTAGATGGATCCTTCTAGATTCTCACAGCAACAGGCATTACAAGACAGCCGTGGTCAACAACAGTGGGGTCAAGGGGCTTAAATTCAGCCTAAGTGTCCCTGACACAAACATTATCTACGAACATGACCGGTGTTCTGACACACTGAGCAATGACACATTGTCTGAGGGGGGCTTGGCTGAGCAGGGGTTAACAAAGGGTCTCTGGGACAGACAAGTGGCCAGCCGATGAGGAGTGAGCTGTGTGCTTCCAAGGGCCAATGAAAAGGGCTGCACCACTACAGTAAACTAGCTTAGCCTTTACGTCTCCCAGTCAAGATTAGACACCCCCCTGCTGGAGGAAGAGTGTGGCATTCTGCTTCTTCACTGGGAAAGGCTATTGTGCAGAGAGAAAGAGAAAGAAGAAAAAGGACAGAGAAAGAGAGAGTGAGTGAGAGTGAGAGAGAGAGAGAGAGAGAGAGAGAGAGAGAGAGAGAGAGCTAACATGTGCAGGAGAAAAGAGCTCCACAACATAACAGGCAGACAGCCTTATGGGAAGCCATCCCAGAGTCAAAGTCAGCCAACTTAAAAAAGGGCACTGTTTCAACACCCCAGACCCCCACTCCTTCTGTCCCTGTACTAGTGACCCCTAATCGAGAGCTTGTGGGTAGGGGGGGTTGCATAACATCACCCTGTCTGAGGGTTTGTTCCGCTGACGACATCTTCCGGAGGCAGAGGGGCGAACAGGCTGTCCGGGCCTCTCAGCACCTTGCTAAACAACAGAGGCCTCTTTCAGTAGCCGGCCCAGCCCATTCCAGTCAAATCATGCCCAGCCAGCCCAGTCAAACCCAGTCAAGCCCAGCCAGCACACCTCAGTCCAGACCAGAGCCTCTGACCCAGTCCCAGCTCCCACAATCCTCTCAGGGGATTTACACCTAAAGTAAAGGTCTCCACACAGCCATCTACAGTTGAAGTCGGAACTTTACATACACTTAGGTTGAAGTCATTAAAACTCATTTTCAACCACTCCACAAATTTCTTGTTAACAAACTATAGTTTTGGCAAGTCGGTTAGGACATCTACTTTGTGCTCGACACAAGTCATTTTCCCAACAATTGTTTACAGACAAATTATTTCACTTATAATAATGACCACTGTATCATAATTCCAGTGGGTCAGAAGTTTACATACACTAAGTTGACTGTGCCTTTAAACAGATTGGAAAAATCCAGAAAATGATGTCATGGCTTAAGAAGATTCTGATAGGCTAATTGACATAATTTGAGTCAATTGGAGGTGTATCTGTGGATGTATTTCAAGGCCTACCTTCAAACTCCGTGCCTCTTTGCTTGACATCCTGGGAAAATCAAAAGAAATCAGCCAAGACCTCAGGAAAAAAATTGTAGACCTCCACAAGTCTGGTTCATCCTTGGGAGCAATTTCCAAACGCCTGAAGGTACCACGTTCATCTGTACAAACAATAGTACGCAAATATAAACACCATGGGACCACGCAGCCGTTCTCTGCCTCTAACCCTATTACAGGGGCTGAGTCACTGGCTTACTGGTGCTCTTTCATGCCGTCCCTAGGAGGGGTGCATCACTTGAATGGGTTGAGTCACTGACGTGATCTTCCTGTCTGGGTTGGCGCCCCCCCTTGGGTTGTGCCGTGGCGGAGATCTTTGTGGGCTATACTCGGCCTTGTCTCAGGATGGTAAGTTGGTGGTTGAAGATATCCCTCTAGTGGTGTGGGGGCTGTGCTTTGGCAAAGTGGGTGGGGTTATATCCTTCCTGTTTGGCCCTGTCCGGGGGTATCATTGGATGGGGCCACAGTGTCTCCTGACCCCTCCTGTCTCAGCCTCCAGTATTTATGCTGCAGTAGTTTGTGTCGGGGGGCTAGGGTCAGTTTGTTATATCTGGAGTACTTCTCCTGTCTTATCCGGTGTCCTGTGTGAACTTAAGTATGCTCTCTTTAATTCAATCAAGTCAATCAAGTTTATTTTATATAGCCCTTCGTACATCAGCTAATATCTCGAAGTGCTGTACAGAGACCCAGCCTAAAACCCCAAACAGCTAGAATGCAGGTGTAGAAGCACGGTGGCTAGGAAAAACTCCCTAAATTCTCTCTTTCTTTCTCTCTCTCGGAGGACCTGAGCCCTAGGACCATGCCTCAGGACTACCTGGCATGATGACTCCTTGATGTCCCCAGTCCACCTGGCCGTGCTGCTGCTCCAGTTTCAACTGTTCTGCCAGCAGCTATGGAACCCTGACCTGTTCACCGGACGTACTACCTGTCCCAGACCTGCTGTTTTTAACTCTCTAGAGACTGCAGGAGCGGTAGAGATACTCTTAATGATCGGCTATGAAAACCCAACTGACATTTACTCCTGAGGTGCTGACTTGCTGCACCCTCAACAACTACTGTGATTATTATTATTTGACCATGCTGGTCATTTATGAACATTTGAACATCTTGGCCATGTTCTGTTATAATCTCCACCCGGCACAGCCAGAAGAGGACTGGCCACCCCTCATAGCCTGGTTCCTCTCTAGGTTTGTTCCTAGGTTTTGGCCTTTCTAGGGAGTTTTTCCTAGCCACCATGCTTCTACACCTGCATTGCTTGCTGTTTGGGGTTTTAGGCTGGGTTTCTGTACAGCAGTTTGAGATATCAGCTGATGTAAGAAGGGCTATATAAATACATTTGATTTGATTTGATGATACCGGTCAGGAAGGAGACGCGTTCTGTCTCCTAGAGATGCAAGTACTTTGGTGCAAAAAGTGCAAATCAATCCCATAACAGCAGCAAAGGACCATGTGAAGATACTGGAGGAAACAGGTACAAAGTTTCTATATCCACAAAAAAACGAGTCCTATATCGACATAACCTGAAAGGCCGCTCCGCAAAGGAAGAAGCCACTGCTCCAAAACCACCATAAAAAAGCCATACTACGGTTTGCAACTGCACATGGGGACAAATATTGTACTTTTTGGAGAAATGTCCTCTGATCTGATGAAAGAAAATTAGATCTGTTTGGCCATAATGACCATCGCTATGTTTGGAGTAAAAAGGGGGAGGCTTGCAAGCCGAAGAACAACATCCCAACCGTGAAGCACGGGGGTGGCAGCATCATGTTGTGGGGGTACTTTGCTGCAGGAGGGACTGGTGCACTTCACAAAATAGATGGCATTATAAGACAGGAAAATTATGTGGATATATTGAAGCAACATCTCAAGACATCAGTCAGGAAGTTAAAGCTTGGTTGCAAATGGGTCTTCCAAATGGACAATGACCCCATGCATACTTCCAAAGTTGTGGCAAAATGTACAACAAAGTCAAGGTATTGGAGTGGCTATAATAAAGCTCTGACCTCAATCCTATAGAAATTTTGTGGGCAGAATTGAAAAAGCGTGTGCGAGCAAGGTGGCCTACAAACCTGACTCAGTGACACCAGCTCTGTCAGGAGGAATGGGCCAAAATTCACCCAATTTATTGTGGTAAGCTTGTGGAAGGCTACCTGAAACGTTTGACCCAACTTAAACAATTTAAAGGCAATGCTACCAAACATTAATTGAGTATGTAAACTTCTGACCCACTGGGAATGTGTGCACATTTGTGCACATTTGTGGCCTGCTGGAGGTCATTTTGCAGGGCGCTGGCAGTGCACCTCCTTGCACAAAGGCGGAGGTAGCGGTCCTGCTGCTGGGTTGTTGCCCTCCTACGGTCTCCTGATGTACTGGCCTGTCTCCTGGTAGCGCCTCCATGCTCTGGACACTACGCTGACAGACACAGCAAACCTTTTTGCCACAGCTCGCATTGATGTGTCATCCTGGATGAACGGCACTACCTGAGCCACTTGTGTGGGTTGTAGGCTCCGTCTCATGCTACCACTAGAGTGAGAGCACCGCCAGCATTCAAAAGTGACCAAAACATCAGCCAGGAAGCATAGGAACTGAGAAGTGGTCTGTGATCACCACCTGCAGAATCACTCCTTTTTTGGGGGTGTCTTGCTAATTACCTATAATTTCCACCTTTTGTCTATTCCATTTGCACAACAGCATGTGAAATTTATTGTCAATCAGTGTTGCTTCCTAAGTGGACAGTTTGATTTCACAGAAGTGTGATTGACTTGGAGTTACATTGTGTTGTTTATGTGTTCCCTTTATTTTTTGAGCAGTGTATATATATAGACAAAATATTTAAGTGCCTTTGAACGGGGTGTGTTAGTAGGTGTCAGGCGCACCGGTTTGTGTCAAGAACTGCAACGCTGCTGGGTTTTTCATGCTCAACAGTTCCCTGTGTGTATCATGAATGGTCCACCAACCAAAGGACATCCAGTCAACTTGACAACTGGGGGAAGCATTTGAGTCGACATGGGCCAGCATCCCTGTGGAACGGTTCTGACACCATGTAGAGTCCATACCCTGACAAATTGAGGCTGTTCTCAGGGAAAAAGGAGGGGGTGCAACTCAATATTAGGAAGGTGTTCCGAATGTTTGGTATACTCTGTGTATTAATCACATTTTTTGCCGCAAATGTGAAGATGTATAAGCCCAACAGAAGACATCCGTGCTTCTACACTTGTATTGCTTGCTGTTTGGGGTTTTAGGCTGCGTTTCTGTACAGCTTTTTGATATATCAGCCGATGTAAGAAGGTCTATATAAATACATTTGATTTGATCTAGCTGAGAGCCAAACCGGAATCTAAAATTGGAAGCATCTGGAGTTAACTCCCTGAATCTGCACGCCAATTAATTAAAGTTCAGTATCTTCTCGATTAGCCTAGCTGTTTTCGCCCACAGGACTGCCGCCGACCCGAGACACTGTCGTGCATGAAAAGCACAGGATTGCGTCAGTTTCTGACATACTGGATCCGGCGCGCCCGGCACTGACGATCATACCACATTCAAAGTTGCTTATGTCACTCGTTTTGCCCAACGTTCACTCAAACAGTAACTAGATGCCGGTCTGCCTGCTTTACAGTGCCTTGCAAAAATATTCATCCCCCTCTGGCGTTTTTCCTATTTTGTTGCATTACAACCTGTAATTTAAAGTGATTTTTATTTGGATTTCATGTAATGGCCATACACAAAATAGTCCAACTTGGTGAAGAGAAATGAAAACATTTAAAACGGAAAAGTGGTGCATGCATATGTATTCACCCCTTTGCTATGAAACCCCTAAATAAGATCTGATGCAACCAATTACCTTCAGAAGTCACATAATTAGTTAAATAAAGTCCACCTGTGTGCAATCTAAGTGTCACATGATCTCAGTATATATACACACCTGTTCTGAAAGGCCCCAGAGTCTGCAAAACCACTAAGCAAGGGGCACCACCAAGCAAGCAGCACAATGAAGACCAAGGAGCTCTCCAAACAGGTCAGGGACCAAGTTGTGGAGAAGTACAGATCAGGGTTGTGTTATAAAAAAATATCAGAAACTTTGAACATCCCACGGAGCACCATTACATACATTATTTAAAAAATGGAAAGAATATGGCACCACAACAAACCTGCCAAGATAGGGTCACCCACCAAAACTCACGGACCAGGCAAGGAGGGCATTAACCAGAGAGGCAACAAAGAGACCGAAGATAACCCTGAAGGAGCTGCAAAGCTCCACAGCGGAGATTGGAGTATCTGTCCATAGGACAATTTTAAGCCGTACACTCCAAAGAGCTGGGCCTTACGGAAGAGTGGCCAGAAAAAAAGCCATTGTTTAAAGAAAAAAATAAAGGCATGTGGGAGACTCCCAAAACATATGGAATAAAGTACTCTGGTCAGATGAGTCTAAAATTGAGCATTTGGCCATCAAGGAAAACGCTATGTCTGGTGCAAACCCAACACCTCTCATCACCCCAAGAACACTATCTTTTTCCATCGGCAGCGACTGGGAAACTGTTCAGAATTGAAGGAATGATGGATGGTGCTAAATACAGGGAAATTCTTGAGGGAAACCTGTTACAGTCTTCCAGAGATTTGAGACTGGGACAGAGGTTCACCTTCCAGCAGGACAATGACTCTAAGCATACTGCTAAAGCAACACTCGAGTGGTTTAAATGTCTTGGAATGGCCTAGTCAAATCCCAGACCTCAATCCAATTGAGAATCTGTAGTTTAACTTAAATATTGCTGTACACCAGCAGAACCCATCCAACTTGAAGGAGCTGGAGCAGTTTTGCCTTGAAAAATGGGCAAAGATCCCAGTGGCTAGATGTGCCAAGCTTATAGAGACATACCCCAAGAGACTTGCAGCTGTAATTGCTGCAAAAGGTGTCTCTACAAAGTATTAACTTTGTGGGGGTGAATACTTATGCACGCTCAAGTTTTCAGTTTGTGTTATTTATTGTTTGTTTCACAATAAAAAACATTTTGCATCTTCAAAGTGGTAGGCATGTTGTGTCAATCAAATGATACAACCCCCACAAAAAATCCATTTTAATTCCAGGTTGTAAGGCAACAAAATAGGAAAAATGCCAAGGGGGTGAATACTTTCTCAAGCCACTGTATATAGCAAGGCACGGTCACGTGACTCACTGTCTGTAAGAGCGATCCATTTCCGTGAACCTAATAAACTGTCTTGCAGAATCAAAATAATGAAAGCCATAGAATTGGGCCACTTGAGCTCAAAGCGACTGGTAGGGTTTAGAGTAATTTACGAACATTGACAGAGTTTCTCTCCTGCCCAGACTCAGAACTACAGCGGCCTTCAACTCTTGCTAGGAGAGACCATGTGTAGTTCTGCAGTGGCATCCTGCACATACACACACACTCCTGTGGTGAGGCGCGATTCAATTTCACAGCCTGACACATGCTTCCACTACACACACACACACACACACACACACACACACACCTCAGCAATCTGTCCCAGCAACATAATTATCTGAGTCACAAGGATGTCTGCGCTAGCCACTTCAGGGGAATATCCAGCAGTGAATTGTTTGTTTTGATGGTGATAAGTGTTTGTTTATTTGGTCCCGGGGGAGGGAAGGAAGGAAGGAAGGAAGAGAGAAAAAGAGAGAGAGCAGCACTTATAAATTAGACTCCACCTTCCCGTCCTAACACTGGCTTCTTAAAGACAGAGTGCCTACCATAATTATATGCACATATACAATAACTGAAATGGACAGGCTAATACACACACACACACACAATAGGACGACACGTATCAATCCCCACAGACGCAGATAAATGTACATGGATTCTGTAAAAATACACTAACATGCTGACCAGACCGGACACGTCGCATGTGCGAGCGTTGCAAAATAAATGTAGAAATTCATGTTATTCAATTATTGCACCCACACTGCTAGTGCGCGCCAAGGAGCATCTGCTATGCCAAGGGCTAATAGAACTCCTTTCTATTTCTGACGCAGATCGCCCTGAAAGTCCTGCCTCTCCCATCTCCTCATTGGTTTATAGAAGCAGGAACCCATGTGCTATCTCCTCATTGGTTATACCCAAGTGGGTGATTGAAAGACGAAATGTTTTGCCAGTTGTCGTGGTAAAAGTGTAGATGCCAATCACCATATAATTTCAAAAATGAAAAAGCCTGGAAGGAGGAGAGATGACTAGAAATGATTCGGTTGGCCGTTTTATGTGTGGATTAATTGTCGGAGTAGAGGACCTTGTGCATTTCAGGTAAAATAACAACTCAATGTTTATATCCCAGGACAAATTAGCTAGTAACAGCAAGCTAACTAGCCATACATGTTTAATGCTTTTCGACCTGTCCCCAAATTAATGTCATTGGTTCAGAGTTTGTTTTGATATTTGAGCCTGCGTGTCGTGATCGCGTTTGGTGTAGGGGGACAAAATGAATGTATGCACGATGGCGCACGCGCGAAGCCGGTTTGGATTCTGTGTAATACTCACATAGAACAGAATCACAACACTCCTTGACACAATTATCTTGTAAACAATAGACACACACACTTATATTCATGTACAAATACTGTAATCTCAAAAGTACACAAAAAGAATAACCACATATGTACATTACATCAACATGGACAAATTAAAACAAAAGTTTATAAGCACAAACAAATACACTATCAAGAAACGCTTTTCACAGACAATATACATTAAAAGACAGCCGACATCTGTAAAAACAGCACACATGGCCAGCTGCATCTCCAGAGTATCTTCAGAAGTTTTTAGGACTTGTGTTTTTACGATGGAATACAACATTTTTAATTTCTCCTCTTGGGCATGGTTGTTAACAATTTACGCAGTGGTTTTTGACTACTTCCTGCTCAGTCACAACATGAATCAAGCTGAGATATGCTCTGGCTCTGTATTGCTGTCCATCTTATCATGCCAGAGGGCTACGTCTGAGTGAGCTGTGTTAGCTGAGTAGAGAAGAAGAGAAGGAAGAGAGAGAGAGGACAAGGTAGAGAGTGGTAAAACAGAGTGTGAATGAGAACAGAGGGAGTTAAACATGATGTTAGAGAGAGTGCATGGGAGGACAGAGTAGGATGTTAGAGTGAAAGGACAGAGTGGGCAGCAGGGAGAAAGAGGGCAGAGAAAGTGAGGGCTGGGGGAGGGGGCTGTTGCTAGGCTGTTGCTTGGCTGGCTGGCTGTCTCCTCCTGCACCCTCCTGGCTCCTGACTGGTGTCTTTCAAAAGGAAGCTGGCTCAAGTCAAGGCATTTCACTGGTTCCTGAGCACACAGAGGGCAGGCTTGCTCCTAGTCCTAACCACACCAGGACCCAAGCTGGGGCCAGTGGGGGCGTGGGTGACCATACACAATGCCCCCTTTCTCTACCGCCTATCCCCATGCCCACTCCCTCTCCACAACTGCAGGGCACAACTGCGGTGCGACAGCCATGCAGGGCACAGTTGCAAAGACAGACAGACATACAACGACAGAAAGAGACAGTCTTTACATCTGGGTCTTTGACTGAGTCCCATTATGATAGAACCCAGAGAGATCAGGATCCACACATGTAGTGGCCCTCACCATAACAACAGGATTCTGTATAGACTGAAGGCTTACTTACTGCATACACACAACCTTACAACCGCACTCTCACACACACAACCGCACAAACACACAACTGCCCAAACACAACCGCACAATTGCACTAACACCCACACACACAACCGCACTAACACCCACACACACAACCGCACTAACACCCACACACACAACCGCACTAACACACACACACAACACCGCACTAACACACACACACACAACACCGCACTAACACACACACCCGCACTCTCTCACAGACACACACCCGCACGCTCTCACAGACACACACACACAACCAACCTCACACACAAACAACCCTACAACCGCACTAACACACACACACTAATTCACAAACAACCCTACAACCACACACACACACAACCGCACTCACACACAACCGCACTCACAGACTCACACCCTAACACACAAACAACCCTACAACCACACACACACAACCGCAGTCACGCACACAACCGCAGTCACGCACACACAACCGCACTCACACACACACACAACCGCACTAACACACAAACAACCCTACAACCGCACTAACCCCCACACACACACACACACACAACCCTACTAAAACACACATCCGCACTAACACACGCACAACGCTACAACCGCACTAACACACACACACAACGCTACAACCGCACTAACACACACCCACACACACAACCGCACTAACACACACACAACCCTACAACCGCACTAACACACACACAACGCTACAACCGCACTAACACACACACACACACACACACACACAATATATCCAGCTACACCAAAGGCTTATCTGGGATGGCTAGGCACACCTGTGTGGAATGCAGATCTGGGATCATTTAAGCTACTTCCTCAACCTGACAGCTGAACCAACACTGGGAGAGGAGACCCTGGATCTCCCTGCTGACTGGACGTGAATTAATGAATGGATGGATGGATGCATGGATGAATGAATGAACAGGTGGATGGACCTTTGTAGTAGCTTTGAGCAAACACCATCACTTTTACTCTTCTGGGTTTTAAACCAAGTAAACAACCAATAAATCAACAAGTAAATCAACAAAAACAGAGTTGACCTCCTAAATACATGATGGCCGAGTCCTCAGCATACCAGGACCAGCAAGGACAGCCTTCATATCAGTCTTGTTAGACTACATTATGGAACATGTTTATTAATCACGTCCCACCAATACACCACGTATCAAAATGAACCATGTAGGTAACACCAGTGGTCCTGTGGTGACACCGTACCATTGTGAAAAGGTCAAGGAAACAAAAGTATCCCTTTAATAGTACAGGGTATTCCACCTACAAAGGATTATTGTTGAGAGTAGCAACCGGTACAGTATATGTAGCCTACTTTTCATTGCTTTTGTTGCACACAACAGTGGTCAGTGTATCATCACAGCAGATAAGAGAGAGAGAAGCTGCTCCATGCCATTGTTGTGTTGCTCAGTCTGGGTAGGGCTGGCTGGGTGTTACTGGGGAGGTGTTCACTTGTTGGGTCAACTAATCCTCTCATATTGTCCCTGAGCAGCTGACCTGTGATCTTTCTAATATCTCGGCAAACAGAGGCAGGATCCAGTGGAATAACAAGGGGAGAGGTACGGAGGCGAGGAGATGGGAGAAGACCGGACAGGAGGGGATGGGAGAAGACCGAACGGGGAGGAGTCATTACAGACCCTGGTTCGATTCCAGGTTGTATCACAATCGGCCGTGATCGGGAGTCCCATAGGGCGACGCACAATTGGCCCTGCGTCGTCCGGGTTAAGGTTTGGCCGGGTTAGGCCGTCATTGTTCGTAACTGACTTGCCTAGTTAAAGGTTAAATAAAAAATAAAAGCGGGATGAGATGGGAGAGGAACGGAGGGGAGGAGAGGTATGGAGGTGAGGGGAAGAGATTGCAGAGAAACGGAGGGGAGCCGATGGGAGAGGAACCGAGGGGAGGGGAGCAACAGCCCAGAAGTATCTTGCTGCGCTCCAGTCTGGACCCCTGCTGAGTGGGGCAGGACGTACACACACAACACACACACAACACACAACACACACACACACACAATGTGGTACAGTATGTTTCCAAAGAATATCAGAACAGAGTATTAAGGTTCTTCAATGAAAAGAACACCCTCTCTACAGTCAAACATGGGGAGGTTTGATAATGCTGTGGGGTTGCTTCGCTGCCTCTGGTACTGGGGGCCTTGAATGTGCGCAACGCATCATGAAATCAGCAGATTATAAAAGGTGTTTTGGAGTCCAATGTTCAACACAGTGTCCAAAAACTGGGTCTCCATTGAAGGTTGTGGGTCTTCCAGCAGAACAACAACCCCTATGGAACAGGGTTTCAGGGTGCCAATAATGTTATCCATGTTCATTGTATTTATTTTCTGAATTAAATTTCTAAACTTAAGTTTGCAAAAATACTATTTATTCTGCAATGTTGACAATCCAATAACAAAGTGTGGAAATCAAACGTTTTTTTTCCTTCTTCCAATTTCAACTTACTTCAGAAGAAATTGAGAATTATTTAAGAAAAGTGCAAGAGTGACCTATCATATAGTGTATTTGACCTTAGACAGCACTCTGGGCCACTCTCCAGGAACCTGGCTAATTATAGCCATTTAGGGCCCTCCCCTCTGCCTGTGAGCCCTCAGTAAAAGGACAGGAGGGACAGGGGGGGGGCATGGGACTGGCCAGTGACTTGGAGGACAGAGCCCTGGAGAGCACACTCACTAATGCAGTCACTCAGCCATCTCCACTATATCTGTCAATGATCTACAGTGTGTGTGTGTGTGTGTGTGTGTGTGTGTGTGTGTGTGTGTGTGTGTGTGTGTGTGTGTGTGTGTGTGTGTGTGTGTGTGTGTGTGTGTGTGTGTATACAGGCATCATGCTGACCCCTCTATTGGGAACCATTTGTTTCACTGGGCTGTTTCCTGTTCCCATCAGCCAGCAGTGGGCTGGGAATTCCTGCATTCCGTAGACAAAAGGGCTTCACAGCGCTGTCACTGACTAGGTGTTTTACTGTGGCCCTTATGAGCGTCATAACTGAGGTGAGCGAGAGAGCCGTGAAAAAAAGGAGAACAAGAATCACAGCTCACAGAGGAGCCAAGAATGTGGTGATTCCTATTTTAAAAAGGGACTTGTTAAAGGCTAGGTAACATAAACTTAACCACATGCAACATATGGATTTGCATTAGTATACGCATCAAAAGTCCTTATGCAAAATTACACCTATTTTTCAAGTTATTACATGAAACTGATCAGAATTCCAAAGAATGCCAAAGTCATGCCAAAAATGTTTTGTGGGGGGTGACGTTATATGGAGGATCCGGCAAGCTAGCCTATTCCCTATAATGTAAACTTCAACAGAAATAACTTAAATTGTATATTGAACAAAAATATAAAACACAACATATGTAAAGTGTTAGTCCCCTGTTTCATGAGCTGAAATAAAAGGTCCCAGAAATTATGAATGTCCAACAAAGCTGTTGCCAGAGAATTGAATGTTAATTTCTCTACCGTAAGCTGACTCCAACATCGTCTTTGATTTTGCAGTACGTCCAAAATCCGCCTCACAACCACAGAACACATGTAACCACACCAGCCCAGGACCTCCACATCCGGCTTCTTCCCCTGCGGGACCGTCTGAGACAAGCAACTAGGACAGCTGATGAAACTGTGGATTTGCACAACTGAATAATTTTTGCACAAACTGTCAGAAACTGTCTCCAGGAAGCTCTTCTGTGTGCTCGTCGTCCTCACCAGGGTCTTGACCTGACAGCAGTTCGGTGTCGTAAAGGTCTTTAGTGGGAAAATGCTCACCTTCGATGGCCACTGGTATGCTGGAGAAGTGTGCTCTTCACAGATGAATACAGCGTGTATGGAATCGTGTGGGTGAGCGATTTGCTGATGTCAACTTTGTGAACAGAGTGCCCCATGGTGCCGGTGGGGTTATGGTATGGGCAGGCATAAGCTACGGACAACGAACACAATTGCATTTTGTAGGCCGTCATTGTAAATATTAATTTGTTCTTAACTGACTTGCCTAGTTAAATAAAGGTTCAATTAAAAAAATATATATATATCAATGTCAATTTGAATGCACAGAGATACTGTGACGAAATCCTGAGGCCCATTGTCATGGCATTCATCCACCGCCATCACTTCATGTTTCAGCATCATAATGTCGCAACGATCAGTACACAACTCCTGGAAGCTGAAAATGTCCCAGTTCTTCCATGGCCTGCATACTCACCAGACATGTCACCGATTGAGCATGTTTGGGATGCTCTGGATTGATGTGTTCGACAGCGTGTTCCAGTTCTCACCAATATCCAGCAACTTTGAACAGCCATTGAAGACGAGTGGGACAACATTCCACAGGCCACAATTAACAGCCTGGTCAACTCTATGCAAAGAGTGTCACAATACATGAGGCAAATGGGCACACCAGATACTGACTGGTTTTCTGATCCATGTCCCTACCTTTAAGGTATCCGTGACCAACAGACGCATATCTTTATTCCCATTAATATGAAATGTATTGATTAGGGCCTAATTAAATTATTTCAATTGAATGATTTCCTTATATTAACTGTAACTCAGTAAAAACTTTGAAACTGTTGCATGTTGCGTTTATATTTTTGTTCAGTGTATATATGTATTACTTTGAGCTGGATTGCCTGTCTTTGCAATTTGTATATTCTGGTAATAGACGCCCAATGGGCTTTTTTTGCGTTGTTGGTGCCCCCTTGTGTACTAAGCCGGTAATACCGTAAATCCCGGTGTGAGAGAAGGACGGTATGAGGGTACGAGGATAGGAAAATCTGGATACAGCCCAACCCTACCACCTAACCAGTTATCAAATAATGTTACCGGTATATGCAGTTATATCTTAACCAGCCGGTTCTAGCGAGTTATTTTGCCAAGGACCTCACGATACAATATTATCATGATACTTTGGTGCCAATACGATATTTATTGCGATTCCCACGATTCTATTTCTATTGCGATTCGATACAAGGATTTTATTGTGTTCCAAACATATTGCTCACCATATGTCTGCTGCAGAGGCACAAGACAGAGCCATGAAAAAACAAGTTGAGCTCAGTCATGGAAATAAAAGCGCTGAAAATAAATTGTCTCCCTGTTTAAAAAAAAGGAGGACAAGCTATGAAGGAAAAATACTGGAGTTTTTGTGCAGGTACAGCCAACTAGTGCAAACATATTGCGATATTGTCAACATGATACAAAATATCGCCAAAAATAATATCCTGATATGGAACTATACATTTTTTCCATCACTATTAGCTAGCCAGCTAACTAGCCTAGATAGTCAAGTAGTAATCCAGAGAACACCACCAACTAGTCTAGCACAGGCAGGAACCCACAAAACACAACAACAAAAAGCCAGCAGATAGAGAGAAGAGTTACCAATTGATGGCTTAGCTACCAAAGAAGAGCCTAGGAGAGGAGCTTCAGAGGGAGAGGCCTTTTCATCAGCCGAGGGAAAGCCAGCTAATCCAATAGCGATATTATGAGGTAAATCCACAGTGAACTTATTCGGTTAATCGCCATCACTACTGACACTCACAATGTACCCATAGGTCGGTAGGAAATAGAGGTTGCAGGCTTCACATTCACGCTCGGCACAGCACCTGGTTTCAGTCAGAGTCTCATTCCGAATACTGTCTTCCACTGGTTATAGCCATCGAAGTCCTCCGAGGTGAAATTAACACTGCATACAGTAGACGTCCCGCAGTTACCTTACTCCAATTCGCTTGCTTCAATCGGACAAACCGGTCCCACTTTAAAGCTAGCTTCTCGTTTTGGGCCACAAATGAGTCATAACCTCATCCTTGTGGGTATTACAAACCTCCTTGGCATATTTAGCTTTTTAAAAAGCTGTTGGGTCTGAAATGTAAACTAACACTAGCTACAGACGACGGAAAACTAAAACAACTCACCTCGCTTGACTACCAAATGCACAGGAGAAGAGGAGATGCACTTTGTTGAATTCATTTATATTGTTTCTTCTTCATGGATGTACATAGTAGTTCACCAATGCCAACACTTGGTCTTAAATGTAATTACATCCTAGCATGGCTAATAGCTAACATTAGCCAGCTGAAGCTAGCTAGGTAGCACCAGTTCTCCACATGAGATTTACAATATTGCATTGTGGGTAATTCCGAAGATATCTGAAAATATGTTGACTACAACTAAGTTACTAAGTCATTGACCACACTACATTGTTACTTTGGTGAGTAAAAAGTCATGCGATCTACCCTTTAAAACCTAAACAAATAGGGATGTTGTAAGGAGGGTAATGAGTGTCTACCTGGATGACTGAAAACAAACCAAGGAGGAAGGGAATGTAACTTGCTGTGAGCCAGAGCATTGACATACTCTGATTACGTAAAGGTCTGGAATGTTGGCTCTGACCCTCTGGGTGTGTTCTCTTGTTCTATGGAAGCACAGCAGCTCAGGATGGCTGCCCACCTATGACCAATGGATGCCTTACCAGTAGAACTCCAGGAACTAAGCTGAGAACTCATGTTTTCACCTTGGACAGACACAAGCCTCCCAGACAGCAACAAGTGGGAGGTTTACTGTTTTTAAACCATAGCAACTGGATCATCCGCAGGACTCTTCTAAACGACCTACCTTTAGGGCAGAAGATGGTCTGCTACAGCTTATGGAGGCCATGCTGCAGCACACGGAGAACTCAGCATGGAGTTGTAGTGGGTCACACAGCTCTACCACATATATATATATACATAATCGATTCCAGCAACCCACCCAGACAGGGAAACCATTGAGGACACTGAAGAGAAACACAAGCCTGTTTACTGAGATCCTACACTGACAACCCAGTTGGGATATCTTTGTTGAGAGAGTATCTGCCACCGCTTTCTGCCAGCATAGAACACAGATTCAACATATAGACTGACTGCCTTTTTCCAGTTTGTTTGTGAAGTAAACAAGTCAGTGGCTCAAAGGAAGCTCTTTCATAGAGTATAAATGAGTGGTTTGAGACTGATTGACTTCTGGTGACTGGGATGAAAGGGTACAACTCGTGAGAACTTTAGTGATGATTCTGTAATGGCTGAGGGATTGAGGATTCAACGGGGAGGCAGTGAACGTCAGGGGAAAAGCTGGTGTTATAAATTCTCTTCTGGACACAAAGGAGACCCATCTGGGTGGGGGTGTCTGTGTGTGGTCTTGTTCTTCTATCCTCATGGGGACCTGAAACCCCCAAATGTCCCCACAAGGATAGTAAAATGAGGGCAATTCTTCCTCGTGGGAACATTTCCCACGTGTCCATGAAGACAAAGGCTATTATCATCTTAGGGGTTAGGTTTAGGGTTAGAATTAGAATTAGGGTTAAGGGTTAGGTTTAAGGAAAATAGGATTTTGAATGGAAATAAACTTTAGGTCCCCAAGAGGATAGAAGAACAAGTGTGTGTTTGTGTGTATGCGTGTGCCTATTAGACACCCACTGTTCTATTAACAAGTCGTGTTGTCCATCGTATACCCAAATGGACCAACTGGCTTTCTGTTTGGGCCAGATGAACGAAGACACAGCTCCATGAGTAGACTGGAGGTGAGATGCCAACCTGTGCCATGGTGATACTACGGCCCCAACACAGCACCCTTCAGGTCCCACAGTTGCAGAGGCTGACACTCCCATTGTCACTTAGATGGTGGGTCACAACCTTCAATGGGTTTGAATGTTTTTTTAAATTGGAATAAAATACTCCAGTCTGAACTTAAACAACTAAAACCAGGTAGAAAGTGTGTAAAAATTATAATGAACCTATATTTTTTTAAATAATTTAACCTCTATACTAGTATTAAAATACAAAGTTATTAGCAGTGCTAATTCACGGATGTGGTTGATTTTGTGGTCTCAAACCAGTGAGCTTAACATTTTGGGCAAAATTGAATTATTGACAATAAAAAAGGTGGGACTTGTCATATAATTGGTACATTTACTGTCAATATAGAATGAAACATAGTTTCCAGATTGCAACAACCAAAAATTAAATAAATCACCATGCGAATATTGGATCATGACAGAAAACCTGGGCCAATTTGGGTCCCAAAGTAAAACCAGTAGATGACACTCCTAACACACAACAGCTGCAGAGCACAGAGCTAACATAGTTTCACAATAGAGCAGCCAAGCGTACAAAAATGTTACATTAGAATTTCCTTTTGATATTCCCTGTATGATTTCCAATGGCCATGTGTCTCCTGCCCCTCTCCTCAGATTAAAGCCTCCATTCAGTGTTTTAATGTTATTTTTAAATCATCACTGTATGTCTAATAAATCACTGTGTGTGTTGATTTAATGAAAATAACTCCAAAATATAATTGTAATAATTTAGTTCCCCGGGCATCTTATGGCCATTGAAATGCTGTCTGATTGTGTGGGAGATAGGAAATAAATCAGAATATATTTACATACACAGCCCTGATTGGCTGATAGGATGGTCTAGACTCTCCTTACCCAGATGAATGGTCATTGGTCTATTATAAATCATATCAGATTGTGATGTCATGATCTGGGCTAAAAACTCCATCCCACCTGAACAAGCAGACATTTCTGCCATCTTTTCAAACAGCTCATACACAAAAATGGCATTATCATAATTTTCACAATTTCAGAGTGTTATTTTAACCTTCTAGTGCAGTAATATTCAATGCCCCTTTAGTTCAGACACTCTGCTCATC
Organism: Salvelinus fontinalis; assembly: GCF_029448725.1. Lineage (NCBI taxonomy): Eukaryota > Metazoa > Chordata > Actinopteri > Salmoniformes > Salmonidae > Salvelinus > Salvelinus fontinalis. The sequence continues at coordinate 12,450,401 of NC_074668.1, forward strand.
AAAGAACAGACACATTGTGTTCTCTGGGAGGTGGACTGTCATGCGCAGCTTAGTGCCAAAATGACTACATTGTTATGTATAATGTTCACATCAAGATATACCACTGACTACGTCAGAACCAGTACAGTCCTATTTCACTTGGAAATGGATGAGTATTGCATCATTAGGCCTCTCTTCCTTTCCATCTCTCTTTCCCTGTCCCATTGGGGACTTGTGAGTCCCACACATACAGTATGCAGCTGCAGATGGCGTGTTAGTAAGCTGGGTTAGAGAGTAACTAACTGTACATGGCTTGTGGTGTTTTATGTTCTCTCACTGAGAACTTCTGGAGACCACACCAGAGTAAGCAGGACAACTTGGTCAGAGACATTCTTCAGCTAGCCCCTCCTAACTCTTAATATGTAAAAGCAGCAGAGCTGGGAACTCACTCAGTAAACTGGCTCATGTAGTCTACTGTATGTACACAGTTCAGTGGAAAGTCGGAAGTGAGAGCCTGTACACGCTGGTCCCTGCCACATCAGATACTGTCTGAGATAGACAGGGAGAGCGAGTAAGCTGTGGTCTATTGCCACCCTATGATTGGTACACCTACATTTCAAAATGTAACTTCACTGAAACGCCCTGCTTGACTTGGGTGAGAAGGCAAAGATATGACATGACAACACCGCACATCGACTAGCAGGTGACAGAAGAGCTAGGACATCAGCTCCTGTGAGAGGCGCTGGGAATCAGATGTGACAGTGATAGCTTCCATAAAAGTGCAGTCAACCTTTGGGTACGGTCTACGTTAATTACCTGTAAACTCAGGGCAATCTGGCGAATGTACATCATGTTCAGGTCCTCCAAAATGCGCAGTTTGTCCTCCATGTCAGCGTATCTGTTCATTGGCATCCCTCGAAGAAATATCCACAAATTGAGGTAGCCTATGATTGAATGTTTTCACTTCCACGCCCCCCTTTTAAAATGAATGTGTTACAAATGTGAGGCATTTAAGGGAGCTGAGAACTCAAATTCCCAAGGAAAAAAATGCTACGAACGCTAATGGTGGAAAATGAAAAACGTAGCAGGCAGTAACATGAAGATTTAGAGAAAAGACTAACTTTGAGAATGTACTGTTAAAGTACAGGAGGCGCGCAACAGTCTCCAAATCCAATGCGCAAAGAGCATACGCCATAAACGTTTTGTCTTTCGAAGTATTCAAACCAGTTTCTCTGTTAAAACTGCACAGCACTGACTTTTCCGCGAACCAAAGAGGTAGAGAGACGTGTGCGAGCGCCCTAACCGTATACAGTAACACTGTTCATAAAACATTCAGCTAGTCCACAGTGCATATTCTTGGCTACTTTTTTTTCAAGCAACAAAGGGCCTCTCAAACACCCACAGTCAACACCCCTCCTGGGCAGTTGTGGAAAGAATGGTCCTTTTTTAATGCAATTATTCTCTTTGTGTCCTTGCGTCCTGATTGTGAGTGCCGTCTGTCCGCTGTGACAAGACCTCTCCGCAAAAGGGCATCGCCTCCGCAGGAACGAACAGCACAACAAGCCCACTGTGCGCAATAATCGCCACAGGAGCCGGGGGACCTCGCGCAAAATTAACCCGTACAACGCGCCTCTCGAAACAGAGCATTAAACATAAAATGGGAGAAGAAAAAGAAAGAATGCAAGAAAGAAACTCCACTCCCTTTAAAATAAACAAATACCAAATACCAAACAATTAAAGGGGCATCTGAAAAAATGTAGTGGCGAGGGGGATAGCTTTGTTCTTTTCAGACACTTGATAACAAATTATATTAAAACCGTGTCAGATGGTGCATTATCACAGTTTGATAAAACAAGAAAAAAATATGCCCAACCTAACAGCAAATGAAAGATTAACCCCTGAAAACCTCGCTGTCATAAGGCAAAGGTGACAATGGTCGCAATTGTAAATGAGAACGTGTTCTCAATTTGCCTACCTGGTTAAATAAAGGTTAAATTTAAAAAAAAAATGAATGAGATGAGATGAGAAAAATATCTGAATTATTCATTTCTTAAGAGTGGACATCGTTCGTTTCTGTATATTCACGGACGAGAGGGAACTATTATGTATAATGTCGGACACCGGGGCTTTTGGGATGGCCAATTAAATTCATATTTGACAATACAAGTCCCGTATGACATAAACCTTTCCATTGCTTATTTAATCATGTTTTATAGACTATTCAGGAAAACCCTGTCCATTTAAAAAGAGGCGTCCTCAAACGGAAAACAGGCTAATGGATGCAATTCTCCAGTTTAAATAAAACCAAAAATTAGCTAGTATCATTAATACAATTGTGAAAACTATATGTATATTACTGAATTTGATACTCTAAAAATAGTCTACAATTTAGGGCTTGCAATCGATGGGAAGTGTATTTCCAAGTTGTAGCCTAATAAATAGTCTACAATTTGGGCTTGCAAGCGAAATGTATTTCGAAGTGGTAGCCTATTAAAGATGTCAGGCGTATATGTTTATGCGAAAATGTGTGTTATCCAAGCATCGGTGAATTTATTAACAGTATAACTTTCCAGCGTTTTCTCAGTTCACGCAGCCAAATGTTGGTGCCCGGTCTTCAACTTTTGAAGCGCTGGCTCTCTAACTTGCACATTTATAGTTATTTCTAGGTGTTCCTCTTCACCAGTGGAACGTCGGAGTCCTGAAATTGAGAGAATCTCAAAGCTAAACGTTCTAGAGTCCACTTTCTGCCAAATGTTCCTCTCATTTTCCTCAGAAACATGGCTGAAACCAAGAAAACTGCTCCCATCCCGGGCCGATCCCACCATCATTTTCTGTCTCTGGTCTCATTTGCGCGCGTCTTGTAGCGAGTTCAGGCGTTCCAGTGGATTACAGATGATGTGCCAGTGCATCTGGTGTGTGTGTCCTTCCATGTGGCGTGGGAGAGACCGCAATAACTACAAGCGAACCCCTCACAGGAAACTGTCGCCATCTCGCGCACAACTCTCACGACCTTCTTACACACATTTATTCCTCTGTTGTTCACAAACACTACAAAATAAAAACAAAAGTGCACGCACAATTTCCTACAATTTGCTAAAGTGAATGTTACACTCTAGGGTTTACAAGACAGGGAGAAGGTAAACTTTGAAAACAAATAAACTGCACTAAGCCCTCCCCACCACAGAGCACAGGAGCAGGGCTGAGGGATGGCAGCAGTAGCTCACCAAGAAAAGCCTTCAGCCTGAAGTTGAAATTACACAGCTAATCTTCCTCCGACACTGGGTTAGGTTATGTACAGTAAGACAATATATGTATTGTTCTAGTGGAGGGAGGTGGACAGATAAATAGTGGATTAGAATGCACTGGAGGGAGGGTGTTGAGTGAGGGGACTGCTAGCCACCTAGCAGTCCCCTCAGAAACTCTATCTGTCATGTGGAACTCTGCAGCAGCAGGTTGGCCAAATTCCTGTAGGTAAGTCACTTGTTAAAACTTCAAAACCACAGTACAAAAACAACATTAGAATGTTAAAACACAAACACTCTTAATCAAGGGAAAGAATCCTCTGCATAGTGCTCTCAGAAGCAGGAGAGAACACCTGTTCTCGTCTCTCAATGCTTCTTTCTGCTGAGAAGAGTTACAATGCTAGCTAGCAGGAGGTGTGTGAAGTCACTCCATTGCCCATGCAGGCATTAGGGCACATCTTTAGATCATGGATTCATGTGATTCTAGGACTTCGAGGCAGTGAAATCTATAGACTCTCTTGATGGAAAAGATCACCTACACAGAGCCAAGAACTATTCTAGAATTGTTGCATCAGAACTAATCAGTTGCTTGTTTTACATTACAGAACCATTCTATTATAATGTACCTGCGTCTATGTTCACCATATTTGATCAAATAGGAGAACATGTGGAAAATATGATGACCATGTCCCAAGGTGAGATGGGCCGAGAGAGAGAGAGAATCTTATCACATAACACACACATTCCTCAGTGTGCCAGTCTAGCTTGCCCTGGACCTTACGTAACAGCCTGGGATGTTGGGCTGCGTTCACAATGCCCGGCGTGCTTTGTGTTCCTGAGCGGATGTGTAGAGTAATATGGGACATTTCCTGTCTGTAATCAGCAGGGTGGAACACACGGCCAGTCGGCCAGTCAACAGGTAGTGGCTATTAGCTACAGACTAGCCAGAGCTGGCCAATCCTGGTCTTAGTTCCTCACCTGATTAAACTCCACATGATCTAGAGGTCGATGACTTTGATTGATATAGTCTTCGATATTATGAATCAGGTGATTTAGTGTGGGGTCAAAACAAAATCCTGCATACACTGGAGCCCTTCAAGAGCAGGGTTGGCCAGTCACTGCTATGGATACATTGGTAGGGGAGGAAGGGATGGCAGCTAAGAAGATAAAGGGAGAGTCTCCACTGTCCACTGTGTAACTTTAGCCCATTAAACATTAACCAACAAGCATGATTGAATTGGATTCTTTCACATGAGGAGAGAAACCCCCTGTTGGTTTGACCGTTTACTGTTCAGGTCATAAGTCAACCTACTGAATCACTAGGTTAGATGGGCCTGTCTAAAACACATTTCAATTCTGATCTCTGGCACAATTATTGGCAAAAGAGGCAATGTTGATTGGTCAAATGAAATTTGACCAAAATTTGAAATTGGGCTTCCTGTGTAAACACAGTCAGAGTAGGAAACGGAGTACAGATACATTGTCACGACTTCTACCGAAGTCGGTTCCTCTCCTTGTTCAGGCGGTGTTCGGCGGTCGACGTCACCGGTCTTCTAGCCATCATCAATCTATTTTTCATGTTCCATTTGTTTTTGTCTGGTTGTCGCACTCACCTGGTTTCAATTCCCTCATTATATATTGTATATGTTCCCTCTGTTTCCCCCATGTCCTTGTCCGGAATTGTTTATTGTAAGTACGTGTGCTTTATGTGACTGGTGCGATACGGGTTTTGTTGCCCATGTGTTTTGTTATAATTGTATGCCGGTAGTTATGTACATTAAACGTCTCCGGCTATTTACCAAATTCTGCTCTCCTGCGTTTGACTTCCATGCCACCAGTTACCCTGACATACATGGGAATGTGTCGAACTGACCAAGTTGCAAAAGTCCAAAATACTTGAGGGCATTTCTATCAAAAAGGACCCATGAACACCAACATGAAGTTACTAGGTGCACATCAAATTGGGTGTCAAATTTCAACCTTTCTTCATCTTCAAAATGTGGCATAAAGGCTTTGATTTGTGAATAAACAGATGGAAGGGGTCTAAGAAAGCATCTACCAGAAACGTTCTTAAAAAAGGTACAAGAAATACATCAAAACACAATAATGTTGACGTAAAGACCACCGCCAACTAATATGTACACTTATATTTACTTTTTGACAAATTCTTTACCTTCCGTAAATATTGCCTTCTGTCTTGTAATTTACCGTTACCAACTACTTTGTAGTACAAATCAGGAACCAACGATGTAATTCCATTACCGGGTGTAAATCCACTTCACTTACTGTGGTTTAATAACCAAAATAGTTGTTTTTTTTCAAAGTCAAGGTGTCATGTCATAGCTAACACCACATGCTTTCTGCAGACATCTTTCAATCTTAATTCGGAGATGATAGCTAACAGAGTTTTTGGGAAACGTGGTCGCATAAAAACCTGAGAAAGATTTTAACGTAATATAGTTACTCGTGTTTGCATCTGCACAGTTCTTACACTAAATTCGTTTTTTGTTCATTTTTTAGGGGGAAATTGTTAAAAGTAGTCCTTGTGTATAGAGTTGTACTGTTTGTTAAACTTTGAAAATCAAATGGTTTTTGTTTGTGTTAGCAGTTGATGTTATTCTTTAATAACATTAATAAAGCAAATCAGGGGGAGGAAAATAGGTTTATTCGAAGAGGACAACTCATATAGAAGTAGATGGTCATTCTTCCCTGTCCTCAGTGATGCTCTCCATTGAACAAAGGGACAGAATGTAGTTTATAACCCAGCCCTAGCCTGTGGTTGACCAATTAGAATTCCTTGCAGTAAAACTGGGTCAAATGGCCAAATAACAAGTATCCTATTTCAGGTTGAATATATAGACAAATTCCTCCCATGTCTCTGCATTAATCCCCTATTACAGAAAATCCACCATTTCCTTTGATGGTTAGTACTGTATTGACCTCTCGTCCTCTGTCTCTGCGTTGTGTATTTATCTTCCAAATATTCTTATATTTAGCATGCATTTTCAAGAGAAAAAACTGAGCCAGAGTGTAATTCCGTTACCGTGGAATTGCATTAATACTATGTGTGTGTAAGTCCTTTCGGTAGGAGAGAGTACCAGAGTCAGATCCGTTTAAGTGCTTCCCTACTGTACTGTCTCCAGTCCGCCACCAGTCAGGCAGCAGGGCAGGGCCACAAACCACAACAAAAGAACCCTGGCTGTCATCTACCCCCAATCAGTAAACTGAGCCCCACCCACGCCACAGCTCCCACGCACAAACATCAGCATGCGCTGATATAGACACATATAAATAGAGACTGTGGGAAAACATATACAAAACATCCCCCCACACACACAAAATCTCAAGGACACTTTGAGACGGTCAAGGACTGTGTGAACTTGTGAGCCAATAAATTATCTATGGAATTGGGTGTTAGTCTGAGAAACCATTTGATGATGTGGTACACTGTCTGTGTGATTCAGTGTGTTTTTCTTCTAGTGGGAGTCAGTAGGAGTCAGCGGGAGTCAGTCGGCAGGCGTATCATCCAACACACCTATTTCACCAAATGATATCGTCTGATGAGCTGTGAAACCAGACGGCAGTCATACAGAAACCCCCGGAGGACACACACAGACCCAGACATATGACAGAGGGAATTCACCTTGTTGTCTGGTCTCAATGTGACATCATAGCTCACTAGAATACTGTAAACGAGCTTTCACAATAGTTTAAAAAAAAATTGCAATATAGAGTGATATCATTGTTTTCTATCATTAGTGGGCATGTAGCGTGAAAACAGTGAATCACACACTTGGAGCGGTATGGGCGAGTAGTAGTCTACATCACGTTTTTCCAGCATCAGTAGCAGATGCTGCTGATGCAGTGAGTAACACACACACACACACACACACACACACACACACACACACACACACACACACACACACACACACACACACACACACACACACACACACACACACACACACACACACACACACACACACACACACACACACACAGCTAACAGGCTACACATGTTCACTGACACAAGCATTTCCTCCACACTTATCCCTCTGGAGACACTTCAACACCACGTCAGCTGGAGCCTGCCGGAACTTTCTGGGAGCGTCCAAGCCACCCTCCCTGGCCGCCTGTAAGCCCTCGGTCACTGTACATACGTTAAGCTTCATCCCATCACTCTGTACCCAAATTAACTCGTCATGAGCACATTAGCCAATTCAACTCCATTGATTTCCATCCTCATGAAGGTAACGTCTATATTGTGACAATTGATTGTTTTGTCTCTTTTGGATGAAGTTGGATTTCTACAGCTCATCAATTTGTCTATAGAGACGCATTTTGATGCATACTCAAAGAGATGAATCCTAGATTTACATGTATACACATTCTACATACAGTAGTTATGTAGACAATAGTTAGACGGAATGAGAAGTTTTTGCTCTGTACTACATAAGGACATTACACAAAGGAACAATGGCTCCCTCTACAGGAAAAACTGCAAACAGCGCGTTCCGTTTTCATACTTGGTGAGACTCTTAGCGCGCACGCACGCACGCACGCACGCACGCACGCACACACACACACACACACACACACACACACACACACACACACACACACACACACACACAGGATGTGAGTACTAAGTGAATCCACAACAAACCATGAACTATTTGTTAGTCCAAACAAAGCAATTAAGAATAAACAAGTTTGAGAGGTTGAGTACAGCACTGCTGGAAGACAGTGTTCAGTTGTCTCGTTTTCCTTCTTCAGGAAGTGAAAGGGAACCACAGCAGAGAGAAACCGCAGACCTATTTCTATCACCAACTGCCCTCTGAGGCCACAGTCAGTGTTCAAATGGGGGCAGTAAGAATGGGAATGGGGTCACTGGAGAAAAATCCATTCTGTAGCTATTAAGAATCCATTCTGTCGCTATTAAAAATCCATTCTGTCGCTATTACCTGAAGAGGGATTGTAAATGAGCATGAAGGGAACTATAAACTATAAAAGGGATCCAGAAATTAAAACAAAAACCAAGGCTAAAAGGGTAGTAAACAACAACTGAAAATGGACAGTTAGGTACACGTATTGGTGTACAAACACACTAGCTCATTCCTCCAGACCGACCGTAACCAGTGACCTCAGCCCTTGCAAAGTCAACAGCTGTCGAGCATCAAAAAGTTGAAGTGTATTTCGCAATAGAGTGGCAATATTTTCTTAGTCAAATCATAATAAAATTTTATGTCACATGCGCCAAATACAACGGGTGTAGACCTCATCGAGAAAACGCTTGCTTATGAGGCCTTCCCAACGATGCAGAGTTAAAAAATACAAATAGTAACACAAGAGGAATAAAACACGCAAGAATGGAACTATAAACAGGGTGTACCAGTATCAAATAAAATGTTATTGGTCACATACACATGGTTAGCAGATGTTATTTCGAGTATAGTGAAATACTTGTGCTTCTAGTTCTGACAGTGCAGCAATATCAACAAGTAATATCTAACAATTCCACAACTAACTAATACACACAAATCTAAGTATAAGAATATATAAATATAAATATATGAATGAGCAATGACAAAGCGGCATAGGCAAGATGCAATAGATGGTATAAAATACAGTATATACATATGAGATGAGTAATGCAAGATATGTAGGCCTTGAGATAGAAGCTGTTTTCCAGTCTCTCGGTCCCAGCTTTGATGCACCTGTACTGACCTCGCCTTCTGGATGGTAGCGGGGTGAACAGGCAGTGGCTCGGGTGGCTGTTGTCCTTGATGATCTTTTTGGCCTTCCTGTGATATCGGGTGCTGTAGATGTCCTGGAGGGCAGGTAGTTTGCCCCCGGTGATGCATTGTGCAGACTGCACCACCCTCTGGAGAGCCCTGCGGTTGTGGGCGGTGCAGTTGCCGTACCAGGCGGTGATACAGCCTGACAGGATGCTCTCAATTGTGCATCTGTAAAAGTTTGTTAGGGTTTTAGGTAACAAGCCAAATTTCTTCAGCCTCCTGAGGCTGTTGTGCCTTCTTCACCACACTGTCTGTGTGGGTGGACCGTTTCAGTCTGTCCGTGATGTGTACGCCGAGGAACTTAAAAAATGTTCCACCTTCTCCCCTACTGTCCTGTCAATGTGGATAGGGGGGTGCTCCTTCTGCTGTTTCCTGAAGTCCACGATCATCTTCTTTGTTTTGTTGACATTGAGTGAGAGGTTATTTTCCTGACACCACACTCCGAGAGCCCTTACCTCCTCCCTGTAGGCCGTCTCGTCGTTGTTGGTAATCAAGCCTACTACTGTGTGTGTGGGGGTTGTGTGTGAGTGTGTATATAGTCAGTGCAAGATAGCGTCAGTGCAGATAGTCATTTAGCTATTTAGCAGGCTTACGGCTATTTAGCAGTCTTATGGCTTGGGGGTAGAAGCTGTCTTGGAGCATGTTGGTCCGAGAGCCGATGCGCCGGTACCATTTGCCAGACGGTAGCAGAGTGAATAGTCTGTGGCAAGTTTTTGGCCCTTCCTCTGACATCGCCTGATATAGAGATCCTGGATGGCAGGGAGCTCGGCCCCAGTGATGTACTGGACTGTCTGCACCACCATGCTTTGGGGTCGAGGGCAGTGCATTTGCCATACCAAGTGGTGATACAGCCAGTCAAGATGCTCTCGTTGGTGCAGTTGTAGAACTTAAGGATCCGAGGGCCCATGCCAAATATTTTCAGTCTCCTGAGGGGGAAGATGAGGTGTCGTCCCCTCTTCACGACTGTGCAGGTGTGTATGGACCATGTTAAGTCTAGGGCCGGAACGATACCAGTATCATGATACTCGTTAGTATCGTGGCCAGGAAACGTAACAAAGTGTATTTAACTTCTTTAGGAAAACAGCCCTAATGCTGTAAACAAACATTACTTTGTCATCCAGTCACACTTATTCATTCTCCAAGCTATAGCACAAAATATTTTACATACAGAAGGTTTTTAAAAGAACAAAGAGTCTGTTCTGCTTCGTGTTATAATTTTTACCACACAGCACTGACTTCAATCAGCCACCAGCCTACACACACACACACATGCATGAACATGCACACCACACACACATGCATGAACATGCACACCACACACACACACATGCATGAACATGCACACCACACACACACACATGCATGAACATGCACACCACACACACGTTTTACTCAATCATCTACAGACATCTACCTAGTATTTTGGTTACAATATGTACTGTGAAATTCCACAACATAACTATAAATCCGTCCTGAGCATACATGCACAAACACACAGAAGGAGAGAATGAGAAAGCACACCCCTCTGAGAGGGAGGCCCTGACTGCCTCTACTCACAATGGCCAGGTGTTGATGTGATGTGTGTGGGAGAGAGAGTGAACAGATCCTTTGTCCAAAGGAAAGGAAAGGAGAGGGGGATGGAGGGAAGAGTACAGGTGCTGTAAGCAGACAGGCATGTGACCTGGCTCTGGTTCCCCTGTTCCAGAGGCTTAGGATGCATACCTGGCATTCTATTCCCTATGTAGTGCACTACTTTGACCAGAGCCCTATTGACTAAATAGGGAATAGTGTTCCAATTGGAATGCAGGCTTAGTGACCGTGTGAACTTGAAGGTGTTTATGGGCTGGTCATGCTGAAGTGATAGGCTACACTTAAACCAACTGGCTCTGAATAGTAATGCAAACAGACCACCACCCTATGCACTGGACTCTGACACTCTGGATACTGACACCACCACCATGTAGACTGGACTCTGACACTCTGGATACTGACACCACCACCATGTGCACTGGACTCTGACACTCTGGATACTGACACCACCACCATGTGCACTGGACTCTGACACTCTGGATACTGACACCACCACCATGTAGACTGGACTCTGACACTCTGGATACTGACACCACCACCATGTGCACTGGACTCTGACACTCTGGATACTGACACCACCACCCTGTGCACTGGACTCTGACACTCTGGATACTGACACCACCACCATGTGCACTGGACTCTGACACTCTGGATACTGACACCACCACCATGTAGACTGGACTCTGACACTCTGGATACTGACACCACCACCATGTGCACTGGACTCTGACACTCTGGATACTGACACCACCACCATGTGCACTGGACTCTGACACTCTGGATACTGACACCACCACCATGTAGACTGGACTCTGACACTCTGGATACTGACACCACCACCATGTGCACTGGACTCTGACACTCTGGATACTGACACCACCACCCTGTGCACTGGACTCTGACACTCTGGATACTGACACCACCACCATGTGCACTGGACTCTGACACTCTGGATACTGACACCACCACCATGTGCACTGGACTCTGACACTCTGGATACTGACACCACCACCATGTGCACTGGACTCTGACACTCTGGATACTGACACCACCACCATGTGCACTGGACTCTGACACTCTGGATACTGACACCACCACCATGTGCACTGGACTCTGACACTCTGGATACTGACACCACCACCCTGTGCACTGGACTCTGACACTCTGGATACTGACACCACCACCATGTGCACTGGACTCTGACACTCTAGATACTGACACCACCACCATGTGCACTGGACTCTGACACTCTGGATACTGACACCACCACCCTGTGCACTGGACTCTGACACTCTGGATACTGACACCACCACCATGTGCACTGGACTCTGACACTCTGGATACTGACACCACCACCATGTGCACTGGACTCTGACACTCTGGATACTGACACCACCACCCTGTGCACTGGACTCTGACACTCTGGATACTGACACCACCACCATGTGCACTGGACTCTGACACTCTGGATACTGACACCACCACCATGTGCACTGGACTCTGACACTCTGGATACTGACACCACCACCATGTAGACTGGACTCTGACACTCTGGATACTGACACCACCACCATGTGCACTGGACTCTGACACTCTGGATACTGACACCACCACCCTGTGCACTGGACTCTGACACTCTGGATACTGACACCACCACCATGTGCACTGGACTCTGACACTCTGGATACTGACACCACCACCATGTGCACTGGACTCTGACACTCTGGATACTGACACCACCACCATGTGCACTGGACTCTGACACTCTGGATACTGACACCACCACCATGTGCACTGGACTCTGACACTCTGGATACTGACACCACCACCATGTGCACTGGACTCTGACACTCTGGATACTGACACCACCACCCTGTGCACTGGACTCTGACACTCTGGATACTGACACCACCACCATGTGCACTGGACTCTGACACTCTGGATACTGACACCACCACCATGTGCACTGGACTCTGACACTCTGGATACTGACACCACCACCCTGTGCACTGGACTCTGACACTCTGGATACTGACACCACCACCATGTGCACTGGACTCTGACACTCTGGATACTGACACCACCACCATGTGCACTGGACTCTGACACTCTGGATACTGACACCACCACCATGTGCACTGGACTCTGACACTCTGGATACTGACACCACCACCATGTGCACTGGACTCTGAAACTCTGGATACTGACACCACCACCATGTGCACTGGACTCTGACACTCTGGATACTGACACCACCACCCTGTGCACTGGACTCTGACACTCTGGATACTGACACCACCACCCTGTGCACTGGACTCTGACACTCTGGATACTGACACCACCACCCTGTGCACTGGACTCTGACACTCTGGATACTGACACCACCACCATCTGTTACTGCCTGGTTTGAGAACGCTGTGAGCTTGAAACATGCTACTGACTAACTGATAGGTCTGCAATCTGTCCGTCTGTTTAGTTCCAGAGAGTATTATCAGTGCTCTTATGTACAGGAACAAAAACATTAAACATGTATGAATGCAGACATTCCATCTCTACCCATCCAGGTATACTCCAGGGGGATATGGGTGCGTTTGAATATGTGTGTGTGTGTGTGTGTGTGTGTGTGTTCCTATCCTTCTCTCAACTAGGTTAGTGAGAGACCTCCTCTGCCTAACTATCAGTACAATAGACAAAAAATAAACTAGTGGAATGGCCTCCTGAGTGGCGCAGTGGTCTAAGTGCCACTAGAGATTCTGGGTTCGAGTCCAGGCTCTGTCGCAGCCGGCCGCGAGCGGGAGACCCATGGGGCAGAGCACAATTCTCCCAGCGTCGTCCGGGTTAGGGGAGGGTTTGGCCGGCAGGGATGTCCTTGTCCCATTGTGCACTAGCGACTCCTGTGGTGGGCCGGGTGCAGTGCACGCTGACACGGTCTCCAGGTGTCCGGTGTTTCCTCCGACACATTGGTGCAGCTGGCATCTGGGTTAAGCGGGTGCTGTGTCAAGAAGCAGTGTGGCTTGGTTGGGTTGTATTTCGGAGGACACACGGCTCCTGGTTGGAGGATTATGGATTTCCTGCTTATTCCCTCTTGATTCCGGGCAATCTTCCAACTGGGATTTCAGGAAAATCTGGGAATTTATTGAAAGTTCCCGGAATTTTGCAACCCTACCAATGGGAGTAATCTTCAGACTCCTAGACTGTTGGAAGGTATTCAGGAATGATGCATCTCCATCGAACTGTGTTGCATAGACAAGTCTTAACCCATGACAGCTCAGGAGTCTGTGCTCACACACAAAAGCCTGCTTGTGACTGTGTGAATGGGGCTGCCGTGAGAGGGCGTTGGTGTTAGTTAGTCATTGTCTTTGGTGTGTGTAGGCTTTTGTGTGTGTGTATATACACGTGTCCATACACATCACTGATAGGGGCATAGACATTCTAGAGACAGACTTGTGTTAGTCACTTCCTGCCAAAATACAGAAATACAGCTGATGCATGCTATGTTGTTGTCTCTTGTCGCAATGTGTGTTTTGTCCTATATTTTAATTTCATTTTTAATCCCAGCCCCTGTCCCCGGAGGAGGACTTTTTACAGGCTGTTATTGTAAATAAGAATTTGTTCTTAACTGACTGACCTAGTTAAATAAATGTTAAATAAATCATACTGCCTGTATTTCTGTATTTTGAAAGTACATATCTTGAAAACTTGATTGTTGACATGCAAAACATTTTGGGACTATCAACAATGGACGAATTAAACAAATACCAACAGATAGTTTATGGGTGGAATTTTACTTTTAACCTACAAATGTATCAAAAATGTCCTGCCTCTGGACAGAGTCTGCTGATCCTGGCCCACAGGCGTTGGACATGAGTGTGTGTGAGTATGCGTCTGTACAGGGGAGGGAAGGGATGTTCAGCACATTCTCAACAGGTCTTCAGCTGTTCAACCATAACCTGACACCCTCTACTGATTGCTACACAACACAAGAGATGTGTGTGTGTGTGTGTGTGTGTGTGTGTGTGTGTGTGTGTGTGTGTGTGTGTGTGTGTGTGTGTGTGTGTGTGTGTGTGTGTGTGTGTGTGTGTGTGTGTGTGTGTGTGTGTGTGTGTGTGTGTGTGTGTATGTGTGTGTGTGTGTGTGTACACAAGAAAGCAAGCATGTGTATGTTGACTGCCAATGGGAAAAGGAATCAAACGGGGTGTATTCTCTAAAGGAAAGGTTTAATCAGAAAAGAGGACCAGTCTGTATACTAAAGTAGAGGTCTTCACGGGTCCAAAAGTGGCTTTCCCTCCCGACCTGATATGCATAAAAAATATTTTTAAAAACTGAGACATTTAACTAATGGACCCGAGGACACTCAGACCCGTTTTGAAAAGGCCTGTGGAAAAACAGACCCCTTATGGTTCGGATCTGATAGACCAGTTCATATCCGAGAGAAGAAAGAGAGAGAGACTGAGGAACTGCCAGCGCCATTAATAAATCAGAGATATTGGCCAAATGATCCACAGTTAGGCCCTTCGTGTCCTTAAAAACGACGCAATAACAAATTACCAAAAAAACGAGTTGTAATTTGATGATTAGCATATTCAAATCTTTATAGCCTATTCATGGATTGCACGTTTAGTCACAATATTGTTTTGAATATTCATTTTAGGACTGATGCCCAGCTGAGCATTCTACTCAATGCAGTGTCAATGCAGTGTCAATAGGTGCTGATGAAGATCTTGTCTGAAGTAAATAAAGTAAACAGGACGATGAAAAACAAATGATAGACCCACTAATCACAAACCAGATGGGATGGCGTATCGCTGCAGAATGCTGTGGTGTCCATGCTTGTTAAGTGTACCTTGAATTCTTAATAAACCATAGACCATGTCCCCAGCTAAGCACCCCCACACCTCCTCCTCCATGCTTCACTGTGGGAACAACACATGCGGAGATCATCCGTTCACCTACTCTGCGTCTCACAAAGACACGGCGGTTGGAACCAAAAATCTCAAATTTAGATTCATCAGACCAAAGGACAGATTTCCACCGGGCTAATGTCCATTGCTCGTGTTTCTTGGCCCAAGCAAGTCTCTTATCAAATCAAATGTTATTGGTCACATACACATGGCTAGCAGATGTTATGTGTAGTGAAATGCTTACGCTTCTAGATCCGACAGTGCAGCAGTATCTAACAGGTAATATCTAACAATTCCACAACAAAACCTAATACACACAATCTAGTAAAGGAATGGGGTAATAATATATAAGAATAAAATATATGGATGAGCAGTGACAGAGCGGCTAAGATCAAATCAAATCAAATCAAATTTTATTAGTCACATACACATGGTTAGCAGATGTTAGTGCGAGTGTAGCGAAATGCTTGTGCTTCTAGTTCCGACAATGCAGTAATAACCAACAAGTAATCTAACCTAACAATTCCACAACTACTACCTTATACACACACAAGTGTAAAGGGATAAAGAATATGTACATAAAGATATATGAATGAGTGGTGGTACAGAACGGCATAGGCAAGATGCAGTAGATGGTATAGAGTACGGTATATACATATGAGATGAGTACTGTAGGGTATGCAAACATAAAGTGGCATAGTTTAAAGTGGCTAGTGGTACATGTATTACATAAAGATGGCAAGATGCAGTAGATGATATAGAGTACAGTATATACATATGAGATGGGTAATGTAGGGTATGTAAACATTATATTAAGTGGCATTGTTTAAAGTGGCTAGTGGTACATTTTTACATAATTTCCATCAATTCCCATTTTTAAAGTGGCTGGAGTTGAGTCAGTATGTTGGCAGCGGCCGCTAAATGTTAGTGGTGGCTGTTTAACAGTCTGATGGCCTTGAGATAGAAGCTGTTTTTCAGTCTCTCGGTCCCTGCTTTGATGCACCTGTACTGACCTCGCCTTCTGGATGATAGCGGGGTGAACAGGCAGTGGCTTGGGTGGTTGTTGTCCTTGATGATCTTTATGGCCTTCCTGTGACATCGGGTGGTGTAGGTGTCCTGGAGGGCAGGTAGTTTGCCCCCGGTGATGCATTCTGCAGACCTCACTACCCTCTGGAGAGCCTTACGGTTGTGGGCGGAGCAGTTGCCGTACCAGGCGGTGATACAGCCCGACAGGATGCTCTCGATTGTGCATCTGTAGAAGTTTGTGAGTGCTTTTGGTGACAAGCCGAATTTCTTCAGCCTCCTGAGGTTGAAGAGGCGCTGCTGCGCCTTCTTCACGACGCTGTCTGTGTGGGTGGACCAATTCAGTTTGTCCGTGATGTGTACACCGAGGAACTTAAAACTTTCCACCTTCTCCACTACTGACCCGTCGATGTGGATAGGGGGGTGCTCCCTCTGCTGTTTCCTGAAGTCCACAATCATCTCCTTTGTTTTGTTGACGTTGAGTGTGAGGTTATTTTCCTGACACCACACTCCGAGGGCCCTCACCTCCTCCCTGTAGGCCGTCTCGTCGTTGTTGGTAATCAAGCCTACCACTGTAGTGTCATCCGCAAAATTGATGATTGAGTTGGAGGCGTGCATGGCCACGCAGTCGTGGGTGAACAGGGAGTACAGGAGAGGGCTCAGAACGCACCCTTGTGGGGCCCCAGTGTTGAGGATCAGCGGGGTGGAGATGTTGTTACCTACCCTCACCACCTGGGGGCGGCCCGTCAGAAAGTCCAGGACCCAGTTGCACAGGGCGGGGTTGAGACCCAGGGTCTCGAGCTTGATGACGAGTTTGGAGGGTACTATGGTGTTAAATGCTGAGCTGTAATCGATGAACAGCATTCTCACATGGGTATTCCTCTTGTCCAGATGGGTTAGGGCAGTGTGCAGTGTGGTTGCGATTGCGTCGTCTGTGGACCTATTGGGTCGGTAAGCAAATTGGAGTGGGTCTAGGGTGTCCGGTAGGGTGGAGGTGATATGGTCCTTGACTAGTCTCTCAAAGCACTTCATGATGACGGAAGTGAGTGCTACGGGGCGGTAGTCGTTTAGCTCAGTTACCTTAGCTTTCTTGGGAACAGGAACAATGGTGGCCCTCTTGAAGCATGTGGGAACAGCAGACTGGGATAAGGATTGATTGAATATGTCCGTAAACACACCAGCCAGCTGGTCTGCGCATGCTCTGAGGACGCGGCTGGGAATGCCGTCTGGGCCTGCAGCCTTGCGAGGGTTAACACGTTTAAATGTTTTACTCACCTCGGCTGCAGTGAAGGAGAGCCCGCAGGTTTTGGTAGGGGGCCGTGTCAGTGGCACTGTATTGTCCTCAAAGCGGGCAAAAAAGTTGTTTAGCCTGTCTGGGAGCAAGGCATCCTGGTCCGCGACGGGGCTGGTTTTCTTTTTGTAATCCGTGATTGACTGTAGACCCTGCCACATACCTCTTGTGTCTGAGCTGTTGAATTGCGACTCGATTTTGTCTCTGTACTGGGACTTAGCCTGTTTGATTGCCTTGCGGAGAGAATAGCTACACTGTTTGTATTCGGTCATGCTTCCGGTCACCTTGCCCTGGTTAAAAGCAGTGGTTTGCGCTTTCAGTTTCACGCGAATGCTGCCGTCAATCCACGGTTTCTGGTTTGGGAATGTTTTAATCGTTGCTGTGAGTACGACATCGTCAATGCACTTCCTAATGAACTCGCTCACCGAATCAGCATATTCGTCAATATTGTTGTTGGACGCAATGCGGAACATATTCCAATCCGCGTGATCGAAGCAGTCTTGAAGCGTGGAATCAGATTGGTCGGACCAGCGTTGAACAGACTTGAGCGCGGGAGCTTGTTGTTTTAGTTTCTGTTTGTAGGCTGCAATCATCAAAATGGAGTCGTGGTCAGCTTTTCCGAAAGGGGGGCGGGGGAGGGCCTTATATGTGTCGCGGAAATTAGTATAACAATGATCTAGGGTTTTTCCAGCCCTGGTAGCACAATCGATGTGCTGATAGAATTTAGGGAGTTTTGTTTTTAGATTAGCCTTGTTAAAATCCCCAGCTACGATGAATGCAGCCTCAGGGTGTGTGGTTTCCAGTTTACAAAGAGTCAGATAAAGTTCGTTCAGGGCCATCGATGTGTCTGCTTGGGGGGGAATATATACGGCTGTGATTATGATCGAAGAGAATTCCCTTGGTAGATAATGCGGTCGACATTTGATTGTGAGGAGTTCTAGATCAGGTGAACAGAATGACTTGAGTTCCTGTGTGTTGTTATGATGATCACACCACGTCTCATTAATCATAAGGCATACCCCCCCGCCCCTCTTCTTACCAGAAAGATGTTTGTTTCTGTCGGCGCGATGTATGAAGAAACCAGCTGGCTGCACCGACTCCGTTAGCGTCTCTTGAGTTAGCCATGTTTCCGTGAAGCAGAGCACGTTGCAATCCCTGATGTCTCTCTGGAATGCTACCCGTGCTCGGATTTCATCAACCTTATTGTCAAGAGACTGGACATTGGCGAGTAGTATGCTAGGGAGTGGAGCGCGATGTGCCCGTCTCCGAAGCCTGACCAAGAGACCGCTACGTTTGCCCCTTTTACGGCGTCGCATAGGGTCCCCGGCTGGGATCAGATCCATTGTATTGGGTGGAAGGCAAAACACTGGATCCGTTTCGGGAAAGTCATATTCCTGGTTATAACGATGGTGAGTTGACGTTAATCGTATATTCAGTAGTTCCTCCCGACTGTATGTAATGAAACCTAAGATTACCTGGGGTACCGATGTAAGAAATAACACATAAAAAAACAAAATACTGCATATTTTCCAAGGAACGCGAAGCGAGGCGGCCATCTCGGTCGGCGCCATCTTTGGTACTGATGCCCCCTTCTTCTTATTGGTGTCCTTTAGTAGTGGTTTCTTTGCAGCAATTCGACTTTGCAGCAGTCTCCTCTGAACAGTTGATGTTGAGATGTCTGTTACTTAACACTGTGAAGCATTTCTTTGGGCTGCAATTTCTGCAGCTGGTAACTCTAATGAACTTATCCTCTGCAGCAGAGGTAACTCTGGGTCTTCCTTTCCAATAGCGGGCCTCATGAGAGGCAGTTTCATCATAGCGCTTGATGGTTTTTGCGACTGCACTTGCAGAAACGTTCAAAGTTCTTGAAATTTTTCGGATTGACTGACCTTCATGTCTTAAAGTAATGGACTGTCGTTTCCTTTTGCTTATTTAAGCTGTTCTACCATAATATGGACCTGGTATTTTACCAAATCTTCTATATACCACTCCTACCTTGTCACAACACAACAGATTGGCTCAAACGCATTAAGAAGGAAATTCATTCCATAAATTAACTTTTAACAAGGCATACCTCCGACCGCAAGGCACTACAGAGGGTAGTGTGTACGGCCCAGCACGTCACTGGGGCCAAGCTTCCTGCCATACAGGACCTCTATACCAGGTGATGTCAGAGGAAGGCCCTAAAAATTGTCAAAGACTCCAGCCACCCTAGTCATAGACTGTTCTCTCTGCTACTGCACGGCAAGCGGTACCGGAGAGCCAAGTCTAGGTCCAAAAGGCTTCGCAGCAGCTTCTACCCCCGAGCCATAAGACTCCTGAACAGCTAATCAAATGGCTACCCAGACTATTTGCTTTGCCACCCCCCCCCCCCTCCCCCCCTTTACACTGCTGCTATTCTCGGTTTATCATCTATGCATAGTCACTTTTTTGGTTACTACATGATTCCCATATGTGTTATTTCATAGTTTTGATGTCTTCACTAGTAAAAATAAAGAAAAACCATGGAATGAGTAGGTACGTCCAAACTTTTGACTGGTACTGTACATGTACAAATTACCGCGACTAACCTGTACCCCCGCACATTAACTCGGTACCGGTATTGTTATTTTATTGTGTTTACTTTAGTTGATTTAGTAAATATTTTCTTAACTATATTTTCTTAAAACTGTATTGTTGGTTAAGGGCTTGTAAGTAAGCATTTTACGGTAAGGCCTACACCTGTTGTATTTGGCGCATGTGACAAATAACATTTGATATGTCACTCGCCGTGGAAGTTGAAGTAAGCGTCCTCTGGCAAAGAGAGCATCCTTGGAGATGTTAAGCCTGCACGGGACGCAGACCAGAAACGTCTTTCCCGCCCTGGATCCAGAGGTTCTGGCGCCTTATTCATTAGGGGCTTCCGATTCGAGATGGAATCCGGAGGTACCTGCGCCTTCGTCCTCTGTTCCGTCGCCCTCTCCGGTGGCTTCTACCTCGGGTTCAGATCCTCAGAGCTCCCACCCTTATCAGACCGTGAGGCTGCCTGAGAGACCGGTCCAGTCATCATCTATGATGGATACTGCAGCTAGCTCGGGTCTATCGGGCCCCACCACAATTTGGTCCCCGAGGGGGGTCTTCTAAACCACTCAAGGAAAGAGAACAGCCGGACCTCTCGGCTGTTTCACCAGCTGTCATCATCATCAGCTCTATGGTGAGAAACAGCTCGGTTCCCAGTGCAAAAACCCTGTGCTACTCAGGAGCACTAGTACAGAACATAACAAGGCTGCTTCCGACTGTTCTACCACAGAAGCCAGGAGCTCACGCTGTCATATTCGATGTAGGGTCAAACGACATCAGGAGGGCTAGCTTGGAACTTCTGAAAATGGATTTTAAAGAACTGATTCTAGAATTGAAAATTTAAAAAAAGCGGGCAATCATTTCAGGTCTGGTACCATCGGTGGGCCGCGAGTGTGAAAGATTCAGCAGGCTACTGGCATTACACACCTGGCTAAAAGATTACTGTAGCTCTGTTTGAATCACTTTTATAGATAACTTTCACACCTTCTGGAAACAGGAATGACGAAATCCATCCAAATCATCTTGGCTCCTGTCCACAATGACTTATCAATGACCCAAGACCAGCTCAGTTAATACCTACCATTGTGACAATGAGTTGTCATAATGTTGCATCAAATGTACATTATCCCAGTGGTGTTGGAAGATACAATGTAAGTAACTTAATTATATCCCCCTAACTTCCCTGAATACCTCTACTGATCCTACAGCTGTTGTATGCAGTAATCATGTGCCTATGAACCAGAGTAATACTGTTAGCACTGAGGTGGTGTGCCCTAGTAGGAAGTCCACTGTGTGCAGCTCACCGTGCTCAGCTCCAATACAAATAACATTAGCAAGTCTACTTCTGATAAGCTTCCCAGTAAAGCATTGAAAACAAATCAGGCAACCCAGATAAGTGCTAAAAAAAAAGCCCATATTAACATATAGTGGGGCAAAAAAGTATTTAGTCAGCCACCAATTGTGCAAGTTCTCCCACTTAAAAAGATGAGAGAGGCCTGTAATTGTCATCATAGGTACACTTCAACTATGACAGACAAAATGAGGGAAAAAAATCCAGAAAATCACATTGTCGGATTTTTAATGAATTTATTTGCAAATTATGGTGGAAAATAAGTATTTGGTCGCCTACAAACAAGCAAGATTTCTGTCTCTCACAGACCTGTAACTTCTTCTTTAAGAGGTTCCTCTGTCCTCCACTCGTTACCTGTATTAATGGCAACTGTTTGAACTTGTTATCAGTATAAAAGACACCTGTCTACAACCTCAAACAGTCACACTCCAAACTCCACTATGGCCAAGACCAAAGAGCTGTCAAAGGACACCAGAAACAAGATTGTAGACCTGCACCAGGCTGGAAAGACTAAATCTGCAATAGGTAAGCAGCTTGGTTTGAAGAAATCAACTGTGGGAGCAATTATTAGGAAATGAAAGACATACAAGACCACTGATAATCTCCCTCGATCTGGGGCTCCACGCAAGATCTCACCCCGTGGGGTCAAAATGATCACAAGAACGGTGAGCAAAAATCCCAGAACCACACGGGGGGACCTAGTGAATGACCTGGAGAGAGCTGGGACCAAAGTAACAAAGCCTACCATCAGTAACACACTACGCCGCCAGGGACTCAAATCCTGCAGTGCCAGACGTATTCCCCTGCTTAAGCCAGTACATGTCCAGGCCCGTCTGAAGTTTGCTAGAGAGCATTTGGAGGATCCAGAAGAAGATTGGGAGAATGTCATATGGTCAGATGAAACATAAATATAACTTTTTGGTAAAAACTCAACTCGTCGTGTTTGGAGGACAAAGAATGCTGAGTTGCATCCAAAGAACACCATACCTACTGTGAACCATGGGGGTGGAAACATCATGCTTTGGGGCTGTTTTTCTTCAAAGGGACCAGGACGACTGATCCATGTAAAGGAAAGAATGAATGGGGCCATGTATCGTGAGATTTTGAGTGAAAACCTCCTTCCATCAGCAAGGGCATTGAAGATGAAACGTGGCTGGGTCTTTCAGCATGGAAATGATCCCAAACACACCGCCCGGGCAACGAAGGAGTGGCTTCGTAAGAAGCATTTCAAGGTCCTGGAGTGGCCTAGCCAGTCTCCAGATCTTAACCCCATAGAAAATCTTTGGAGGGAGTCGAAAGTCCGTGTTGCCCAGCAACAGCCCCAAAACATCACTGCTCTAGAGGAGATCTGCATGGAGGAATGGGCCAAAATACCAGCAACAGTGTGTGAAAACCTTGTGAAGACTTACAGAAAATGTTTGACCTCTGTCATTGCCAACAAAGAGTATATAACAAAGTATTGAGTAAAACTTTTGTTATTGACCAAATACTTATTTTCCACCATAATTTGCAAATAAATTCATTAAAAATCCTACAATGTGATTTTCAGGATTTTTTTTCTCATTTTGTCTGTCATAGTTGAAGTGTACCTATAAAGAAAATTACAGGCCTCTCTCATCTTTTTAAGTGGGAGAACTTGCACAATTGGTGGCTGACTAAATACTTTTTTGCCCCAATGTATGTAGCCTAAGAAACAAGGAGCATGAAGTCAACAACTTGCTTGTAACAGATGACATTCATATTCTGACTATCTCTGAAACCCACCTTTGGTGATACAGAGGTAAAAATACATGGTTATAACGTCTACAGAAAAGACAAATGTCAACGGGGCAGTGTTGCGGTCTAAATTCAGAACCACATTCCTGTAAAGCTTAGAGAGGATCTCATGTTAAATACTGTTGAAGTAATATGGCTACAGGTTCATCTGCCTAAGATAAAGCCCTTTCTTGTGGGAATCTGAAAAAGCATGTGATAAACAAAGAAGTATATTTTCTGGGTGATTTAAATATTTACTGGCTTTCATCAAGCTACCCACTCAAGAAAAAACTTCAAACTGTAACCAGTGCCTGCAACCTGGTTCAGGTTGTCAGGCAACCTACCAGGATAGTTACAAACAGCACAGGAATGAAATCGTCAACATGTATTGATCACATTTTTACTAATTCTGCAGAAATGTTCTTTAAAGCAGTCTCCAAATCCATCAGATATAGTGATCACAATATAGTAGCCATATCTAGGAAAACCAAAGTTCCAAAGGCTGGGCCTAATATCGTGTATACGAGTTCATATAATAAGTTTGTAGTGATTCCTATGTTGATGATGATAATATAAATAATATTTGCTGGTTTGTGGTGTGTAATGAGGAGCAAACAGTCGCTGCACTTGACACATTTATGAAATAGCTATTCCAGTTAATAATAAGCATGCACCCATTAAGAAAATGACTGTGAAAACTGTTAAATCCCCGCGGATTGATGAGCAATTGAAAAATTGTATGGTTGAGAGGGATAAGGCAAAAGGTATGGCAAATACTGTAAGTCTGGCAGCCCAACCAATTGGCAAACGTTCTGCAAATTGAGAAATCATGTGACTAAACTAAATAAAAAATAAACTATATCATGAAACAAAAATAAATCATATAAAGAATGATAGTAAAATGCTTTGGAGCACCTTAAATTACATTTTGGGAAAAACGGCAAACTCATCTCCATCATTCATTGAACTACTTTCAATTGCCAAGGACTTTCAATGGCAAGATTAGCTAACTTAGGCATGACATGCCAGCAACAAACGCTGACACTACACATCCAAGTATATCTGACCAAATTATGAAAGACAAGCACTGTAATTTTGAATTCTGTAAAGTGAGTGCGGAAGAGGTGAAAAAATTATAGTTATCTATCAACAATGACAAGCTACCGGGGTAGGACAACCTAGAAGGAAAATTACTGAGGATAATAGCGGACGATATTGCCACTACTATTTCACATATCTTCAATTTAAGCCTACTAGAAAGTGTGTGCCCCCAGGATTGGATGGAAGCAAAAGTCATTCCGCTACCCAAGAATAGTAAAGCCGCCTTTTCTGGTTCAAATAGCCAACCAACCCTTAGTAAACTTCTGGGAAAAAATGGTGTTTGACCAGATACAATGCTATTTTACTGTAAACAAAATTAACAACAGACGTTCAGCACGCTTATAGGGAAAGACATTCAACTAGCACAGCACTTACACAAATGACTGATGATTGGCTGAGAGAAATTGATGATAAAAAGATTGTGTGGGCTGTTTTGTTAGACTTTAGTGCGGCTTTTGACATTATCGATCATAGTCTGCTGCTGGAAAAACGTATGTGTTATGGCTTTACACCCCCTGCTATATTGTGGATAAAGAGTTACTTGTCTAATAGAACACAGAGGGTGTTCTTTAATGGAAGCCTCTCAAACACAATCCAGGTAGATTCAGGAATTCCCCAGGGTAGCTGTTTAGACCCCTTGCTTTTTTCAATCTTTACTAACAACATACCACTGTGTCTATGTATGCGGATCACTCAACACTATACACGTCAGCTACTAAAGCAACTGAGATGACAGCAAAACTTAATAAAGAGCTACAGTTATTTTCAGAGTGTGTGGCAAGGAATAAGTTAGTACTAAATATTTCCAAAATTAAAAGCATTGTATTTGGGACAAATCATTCACTAAACCTCAACTAAATCTCGTAATCAATAATGAGGACGTTTAGCAAGTTGTGGTGACTAAACTGCTTGGAGTAACCCTGGATTGTAAACTGTCATGCTCAAAACATATTGATAACACAGTAGCTAAGATGGGGCTGAAGTCTGTCCATAATAAAGGCCTGCTCTGCCTTCTGCCCTGCTCTTCCACTATCAACATGGCAGGTCCTACAGGCTTAGTTTTGTCGCAACTGGACTATTGTTCAGTAGTGTGGTCAGGTGCCACAAAGAGGGACTTGGGAAAATTGCAGTTGGCTCAGAACAGGGCAGCACGGCTGACCCTTAAAAGTACACGGAGAGCTAACATTAATGATATGCATGTCAATCTCTCATGGATCAAAGCGGAAGAGAGATTGACTTCATCACGACTTGTTTTTGTAAGAAGTGTTGACAAGCTGAATGTACCGAGCTGTCTGTACTTGCACACAGCTCGAACACCCATGCATACCCCACAAGACATGCCACCCGTGGTCTCTTCACAATCCCAAAGCCCAGAACAGACTACGGGAGGCACACAATACTTCATAGAGCCATGACTACATGGAACTCTATTCCACATCAGGTAACTGATGCAAGCAGTGAATCAGATTTTGAATTGGTAAAAATAAACCTTATGGAACAGCAGGGAATATGAAGAGATGCACACAAAAGAAACAGACACACACAAAACGCACACAAGCACACACACTCTACACACATTGTAATATTGTTGTATGGTGGTATTATACATTGTATTGCAGATATGAATTGGTGTAATAATGTTACATGATGTACTGTTTTGTCTTTTGTTTTATATGTAATGTAAGTGCATTAATGTGTTTGGACTAGAGGTCGACCGATTAATCGGCATGGCTGATTAATTAGGGTCGATTTCAGGTTTTCATAACAATCGGTAATCTGCATTTTTGGACACCGATTATGGCCAATTACATTGCACTCCATGAGGAGACTGTGTGGCAGGCTGACCACCTGTTACATGAGTGCAGCAAGAAGCCAAGGTAAGTTGCTAGCTAGTATTAAACTTCTCTTATAAAAAAAACAATCAATCTTAACATAATCACTAGTTAACTACACATGGTTGATGATATTACTAGGTTATCTAGGTTGTCCTGCATTGCATATAATCAATGCGGTGCCTGATCATTTATCATCAAATCACAGCATACTTCGCCAAACGGGTGATGATTTAACAAGCGCATTTGTGGAAAAAAGCACTGTCGTTGCACCAATGTACCTAACTATAAACATCAATGCCTTTCTTAAAATCAATACACAAGTATATATTTTTAAACCTGCATATTTAGTTAATATTGCCTGCTAACATGAATTTCTTTTAACTAGGGAAATTGTGTCACTTTTCTTGCGTTCTGTGCAAGCAGAGTCAGGGTATATGCAGCAGTTTGAGCCACCTGGCTCGTTGTGAACTGTGTGAAGACCATTTCTTTCTAACAAAGACCGTAATTAATTTGCCAGAATTGTACATAATTATGACATTACATTGAAGGTTATGCAATGTCACAGCAATATTTAGACTTAGGGATGCCACCCATTAGATAAAATACGGAACGGTTCCGTATTTTACTGAAAGAATAAACATTTGGTTTTCGAAATTATAGTTTCTGGATTTGACCATATTAATGACCCAAGGCTCGTATTTCTGTGTGTTTTTTATATTATAATTAAGTCTATGATTTGATAGAGCAGTCTGACTGAGCGGTGGTAGGCTGTTTATGACTTCAAGCCTATCAACTCCCAAGATTAGGCTGGCAATACTATAGTGCCTATAAGAACATCCAATAGTCAAAGGTATATGAAATACAAATGGTATAGAGAGAAATAGTCCTATGATTCCTATACAACCTAAAACTTCTTAACTGCGAATATTGAAGACTCATGTTAAAAGGAACCACCAGCTTTCATATGTTCTCATGTTCTGAGCATGGAACTTAAACGTTAGCTTTTTTACATGGCATATATTGCACTTTTACTTTCTTCTCCAACACTGTGTTTTGCATTATTTAAACCAAATTGAACAGGTTTCATTATTTATTTGAGACTAAATAGATTTTATTTATGTATTATATTAAGTTAAAATAAAAGTGTTCATTCAGTATTGTTGTAATTGTCATTATTACAAATATATATATGTATATATATTTTTTTTTAAATAAAAAAAATCTAATAAAAAACAGCCGATTAATCGGTATCTGCTTTTTTTGGTCCTCCAATAATCGGTATCGGTGTTGAAAAATCATAATCGGTCGACCTCTAGTTTGGACCCCCGGAAAAGTAGCTGCTACTTTGAAAGCAACCAATAGCGATCCCTAATAAATACAAACAAATACAAACATTGCTAGCTATTTCTGACTAACTTTGCTAGCTCATGGCAACATTGCCATCTCTCCGAAGTAAACTTGATGACATCATAATGATGCCAATGTTTTTTTCTACAGATTGTCCTTTAGCAGTCATCGTATTTCCAGGCCACTATAGTGTAATTTTGACAAAAAAGAGTCATTAGTCGGACATCAATATGCTGCGGCATCTCTAGAACGTTGAGAACAAATGGCAACAACGCGACCGAGTGACGGAGGTGCAACCCATGAATTGTTTTGTTGGTTTTTATTTTCCTAAAACAATAATTTACCACCTCACGGTTCAGCTGTCGGAGCTTTGAGCCTAGGCCTAGCCCTAGAGAGACCGAGAGAAAGACAGAGATATGCCAGCGCCATGCATGATTCCGACACCAATATTCTGTATCCTTGTCAGATAGACAACTGCGCCACTCAGGAACCTAAGGCACTGTATCTCAGTGCTAGAGGCGACACTACAGACCCTGGTTTGATTCCATGCTGTATCACAACCGGCCGTGATTGGGTCCTATAGGGCGGTGCATAATTGGCCCAGCGTCGTCCGGGTTAGGGTTGGGCCGGGGTATTCCTAAATGACTTGCCAAGTTAAATAAAAATAGAAAAAGTGTACTACTGCTATACAGATATACAGTTGAAGTCGGAAGTTCACATACACCTCAGCCAAATACATTTAAACTCAGTTTTTCACAATTCCTGACATTTAATCCAAGTAAAAATTCCCTGTCTTAGGTCAGTTAGGATCACCACTTTATTTTAAGAACGTGAAATGTCAGAACAATAGTAGAGAGAATGATTCATTTCAGCTTTTATTTATTTCATCACATTCCCCGTGGGTCAGAAGTTTACATACACTCAATAAGTATTTGGTAGCATTGCCTTTAAATTGTTTAACTTGGTGGTTGAAAAACTAGTTTTAATGACTCCAACATAAGTGTATGTAAACTTCCGATTTCAACTGTAGGTGTACACAGAAATGCATATTTCTGGATATGATGAATGTCATTCTCCTCATGTTTCACAAGTTTGGACATCACAGAGCAGCAGAGCATAGTAGAGAACATTGCGGTACTATACAGCACAGTACAGTGCAGTAGAGTACAGTAAGCTACAGTAGAGTAGAGTATAGTTCAGTACGATATACTGTAATCTACTTTTCTTTACAGTACTGTGCTATCCAAACTTGTGTAACTTACATATATGATAGTTTCAGATTTGGTCCAGTCAGGTCAAATTTCAACTACACTGAACAAAAATATAAACGCAATATGTAAAGTGTTGGTCCCGTGTTCCATGAGCTGAAGTAAAAGATCCCAGTCATTTTCTATACACACAAAAAGCTTATTTCTCTCAAATTTTGTGGACACATTGTTTTACATCCCTGTTAGTGAGCATTTTTCCTTTGCCAATATAATCCATCCACTTGACAGGTGTGGCATATCAAGAAGCTGATTAAACAACATTGAATTGATTAAACATTACACAGGTGCACCTTGTGCTGGGAACAATAAAAAGGCACTCTAAAATGTACAGTTTTGTCACACTGCCACAGATGTCTCAAGTTGAGGGAGCATGCAATTGGAATGCTGACCTCAGGAATGTCCATCAGAGCTGTTGTCAGAGAATTTAACATGAATTTCTCTACCATAAGCCGCCTCCAACTGCAGACCACGTATATGGCATTGTGTGGGCGAGCGGTTTGCTGATGTCAACGTTGTGAACAGAGTGCCCCATGGTGGTGGTGGTGGTGGGGTTATGGTATGGGCAAGCATAAGCTACGGACAATGAACAAAATTGCATTTTATCAATGGCAATTTGAATGCACAGAAATACCGTAACAAGATCCTGAGGCCCATTTATTTTAAAGGTATCTGTGACCAACAGATCCATATCTGTATCCAGTCATGTGAAATCCTCATATTAAGGCCTAATTAATACGTTTCAATTGACTGATGTCCTCATATGAACTTATTCAGTAAAATCTTTGAAATTGTTGCATGTTGCATTTCGATTTTTGTTCAGTATACTTTTCAATGTCCATGGATGTGCGGTGTCGGTCGCTGCTCAGTGGGTGAGGATGCTGGTTACAGTAAATGGAAAGGGAGGTGGCTCATGGGTAGGCGTCAGTAAGAGCTGAGAGAGGCGACATTAACTGGAGAATGAGAGAGAAAGGAGAAAGCCAACAGAAATAAAACCGTTATCAGCTGAACGTAACAGAATGCCAGTGGAAGGGAGGACAGTATCAGGTGACCCAACTGTGGTTTGTGACTATTATGATTTCCCATTGTAGCCAAATCAGTTGCAGTAATTCCGTTACGGATTTTTTTTAATCACTTAATAATTGATATCATTAAAATCACTATAACTAATTGGTAGGTCTACCATTACTTGTTACTGTGAACTTTCATTATGCTCCCTCATGAGGAAGACACAAAAAAGATAGCTAAGGCACAAGGCAATATTTCTTAAACTTACATAAGGTAAACAGTTTCTCCAAAACTAAATAGAAGTGTTGATATTAGTTGGCAGGGGTCTTTAGGTCAACATTGTGTTTTATTGTATTTCTGATACCTTTTAAGACTTTTTCTGATGTTTTATAAGACCCCTTTTTCATCTGTTTATCCAGAAATCAAAACGCTACAATTATGCAAATTTTCGGGGATGGAACATTTTTGAAAAATGCATTTATGCCTTCATTTCACAAAATAGACTTTTAGCTTTCATTTGACATGCTCCTATGAACTTCACATGTTGGTGCTCATGGATCATTTTCAGAGGAAATGCCCACAACCAACTTAACAGGAGGAAAGGTGGAGGAGAGAAGGAAAAATGGAGAGGGGGAAGAGGAAAAGAGAGAGAGCGAGAGGCTGGTTTAATTTGTACTGCATGCCATTTGTTTTTCCCTTCTCACCAAGCATTATAATACTATTGCATTGTGAATTGTGAACAATGGCAGGATGCTGTTTTCAAAAAATAAATGTTTAATCTTGTGCAAAGATGGGGGGGCGCTGCTTGATGTATTACATTTGGACAAAGTATTCTCTATCTTGGATGTACAAACAGTCACAAGCATTGTCCACACACACAGACAAAGCCGGCAGCTAGCACAACAAACTCAAGCTATACACGGCATCATTTATTTGCCAAATGTACGTTCTGCATACCAAGGAAGCCTCTCAGAGAAGGAGAGGGTCCAGGCTTTGTTTCAAAGAGGGGGTAAACCTCCTCCTGGCATCACTAATGCACCCCTGTCACTATTGACACATGCATTATGCCAGGGTAACCTAAGAGGAACCCTTTGGCTCCCCCAGCCCCTTAAGGCAGGCCCTCAGCCTGGCATTTGTGCCCCAGGCATGAGTCTTGTTCTGGGCCAGAGCACTGAGTGATAGATTGTGTATTGTTCTCCAGGCCCTGGGCTGTCTTGAGCATAGCTGAGTTGAGGGGATGTTTTTGCATTCCTCGACACGACTCCCCCCGTGTTCATGATTCGAGGTGCTTCCTCTCCGTGGCAATGTAGATTGAAGAAGGAAAAAAACATTGAATCAATTTTAGAATAAGGCTGTAATGTAACAAAATGTGGAGAAATTGACGGTGTCTGAATATGTTTGTGTGTGTGTGTGTATATATGTTTTATAGCTACTTGCTTTTATTATTGTCACTGTTGTCTTCATCATTTTTGTATCACTTCGCTTTGCCAACATTGACCTTTTCATTCATGCCATTAAAGCATTTTGAATTGAGATAGAGACAGCGATATCCATATAGGGTATAGGGCCTAAGCCTGTATGCTCATGCACAGACAGGCTTAAATAAATCATCTGGAAAAACACATTGGTGGTTTATAGTCATGTAATCTCTGCCAAACCACATGAAACATTTTAACAGTGCTCTCATGCCCGAAATAGTGCATGTCTGAGAACAGTGCAGGTATGCGCCAGGTCTCAGCAAAACTTCTGGAGCCCAATTGCATTGAATGTTGCAGATAGATTACAAGCAGTCACACAACTCGTAAATGACTCCAGCAAAATAACTTCTACACCACAAAGCTGGGAATAAACTGCATCCCTGGTAATTTAAGTTATTTTGCACCAGCTCCACAGCATCATAGGTCCAGCGGACTGAACTGGTACAGATCAAAGAGAGATGGGTCCTCCCTGCCTTGACATTCCCACTGATTGGACAATGTAGGATGTTGGTGAAAGCAATAAGTTGGTAACCTTGCTCTCACTCATCCAATCACTTCTAGATAATGTATAACCTCCAGGAAAGCAGGGTACATTTTGTAAGTATTGGAATGAGGCCCATGGCTCTCTGCTCCACAGGCCCTGTCACATGCTCCTGGAGGCTAACTGGACTGGGAGAGAATAGGCAGAGGGCTGGGACTGGGAGAGAGTGGTGGAGGGCTGGGACTGGGAGAGAGTGGTGGAGGGCTGGGACTGGGAGAGAGTGGTGGAGGGCTGGGACTGGGAGAGAGTGGGCGGCTGCCTGGGACTGGGAGAGAGTGGTGGAGGGCTGGGACTGGGAGAGAGTGGTGGAGGGCTGGGACTGGGAGAGAGTGGGCGGCTGCCTGGGACTGGGAGAGAGTGGTGGAGGGCTGGGACTGGGAGAGAGTGGTGGAGGGCTGGGACTGGGAGAGAGTGGTGGAGGGCTGGGACTGGGAGAGAGTGGTGGAGGGCTGGGACTGGGAGAGAATAGGCGGAGGGCTGGGACTGGGAGAGAATAGGCGGAGGGCTGGGACTGGGAGAGAGTGGTGGAGGGCTGGGACTGGGAGAGAGTGGTGGAGGGCTGGGACTGGGAGAGAGTGGTGGAGGGCTGGGACTGGGAGAGAGTGGTGGAGGGCTGGGACTGGGAGAGAGTGGTGGAGGGCTGGGACTGGGAGAGAGTGGGCGGCTGCCTGGGACTGGGAGAGAGTGGTGGAGGGCTGGGTCTGGGTGTGTCCATCACAACATCACATGATCCAACCACTTCCTAAACCAAAGTATAGCTGCTGGTGGCCATGGTGGTTGGGTGGGTAGTGTCAGAAATGACATTGTAGGGCCGAGATTGAACTCTTAGCATTCCATTTCTCTCTCTATCACTCCCACTATCCATACATGGGTGTCTATCTGTGGCAGCAAAACAGCATGGACAGAATAGCGTGCAGTGAGTTTAGTGTTTTGTGCGGGGCAATTGAAAAGGCAGATGTCAACTCCCACAGAGAGTGAAGCAGAGGAGCTGGACAGAAGGGAATATACTATGCGCGCATGCACACACACACAGAAAAACAGACAGGCTGCCATACGTGTTGATTCAGCAGTAGCCCCCATTCTCTCAGGGTCTGGTAGTCAGATGGAGATCCATCCATCATGAACCCCAGAGACAGAGTAACCAGGAAGACCCACAGGAATACTACTATACTGGAAGTACAGGAGCAGATGTGGACGCACCCCTCCAGGAACACTCACAGGTGGAAAGAAAGACATATATGCAAGAGTCCTCAGAGTGAGTGGGTCCAAACCAAGTCCACAGCAATTCTATATATATATTTTTAATTCTCCCCAATTTCGTGATATCCAAATTGGTAGTTACAGTCTCGTCCCATCGCTGCAACTCCTGTATGGACTCTGGAGAGGTGAAGATCGAGAGCCATGCATCCTCTGAAACACAATCCCGCCAACCTGCACTGCTTCTTGACACACTGTTCGCTTAACCCGGAAGCCAGCCGCACCAATGTGTTGGAGGAAACACTGTGCCGCTAGCGACCGAAGTCAGCATGCATGAGCCCGGCCTGCCACAAGAGTCGCTAGAGCGCGGTGGGACAAGGACATCCCAGCCGGCCAATCCCTCCCCTAACCCGGACGACGCTGGGCCAATTGTCAAGAGTTTGCAAAGCTGCTATCAAGGCAAAGAGTGGCTACTTTGAACAATCTCAAATATAAAATATATTTTTGTTTGTTTAACACTTTTTTGGTACCTACATATTTCCATATGTGTGTTATTTCATCGTTTTGATGTCTTCACTATTATTCTAAAACGTAGAAAATAATAAAAATAAAGAAAAACCCGGGATATATATATATATATACACGCACGCACACGCACGCACGCACACAACCGTTCAAAAGTTTGGGGTCACTTAGAAATGTCCTTGTTTTTGAAAGAAAAGCACATTTTTTGTACATTAAAATAACATCAAATTGATCAGAAATACAGTGTAGACATTGCTAATGTTGTAAATGACTATTGTAGCTGGAAACCGCAGATTTTTTATGGAATATCTACATAGGCGTACAGAGGCCCACTATCAGCCACCATCACTCCTGTGTTCCAATGGCACGTTGTGTTAGCTAATCCAAGTTGATCATTTTAA
This sequence comes from Salvelinus fontinalis, assembly GCF_029448725.1. NCBI lineage: Eukaryota > Metazoa > Chordata > Actinopteri > Salmoniformes > Salmonidae > Salvelinus > Salvelinus fontinalis. The sequence continues at coordinate 12,484,591 of NC_074668.1, forward strand.
AAGGCTAATTGATCATTAGAAAACCCTTTTGCAATTATGTTAGCACAGCTGAAAACTGTTGTGCTTATTAAAGAAGCAATAAAACTGGCCTTCTTTAGACTAGTTGAGTATCTGGAGCATCAGCATTTGTGGGTTCGATTACAGGCTCAAAATGGCCAGAAACAAAGACTTTCTTCTGAAACTCGTCAGTCTATTCTTGTTCTGAGAATGGACGGCTATTCCATGCGAGAAATGGCCAAGAAACTGAAGATCTTGTACAACGCTGTGTACTACTACCTTCACAGAGGAGTGGGAGGCCCCAGTGCACAACTGAGCAAGAAGACAAGTACATTAGAGTGTCTAGTTTGAGAAACAGACGCCTCACAAGTCCTCAACTGGCAGCTTCATTAAATAGTACCCGCAAAACACTAGTCTCAACGTCAACGGTGAAGAAGTGACTCCGGGATGCTGGCCGTCTAGACAGAGTTCCTCTGCCCAGTGTCTGTGTTCTTTTGCCCATCTGAATCTTTTATTTTTATTGGCCAGTCTGAGATATGGCTTTTTCTTTGCAACTGGTTTGATTCCAGGCTGTATCACAGCCGGCTGTGATTGCCACAATCTATCTGCAATATTAAAGCTGATCTACACCCCACCCAAAAAATAATTTATATATATTTTTAAAAAATACAAACAAAATGTAAATATCATTGTGGATTTCGAAAAGAGGCGTATCCGGAAGACATGATGCTAACAGAACGGAATGAGGTGGGTAGCTAGCTAACTGTGTGTTATTGTAGCAAACTATTTATACTGAACAAAAATTAAAAACGCAACATGCAAATATTTCACTGATTTTACTGAGTTACAGTTCATATAAGGAAATCATTCAAATTAAATTAATAATTTGCCCTAATTGATGGATTTCACTACTGGCCTGAGGCGCAGCCATGGGTAGGTCTGGGAGAGCATAGGCCCTACCACTGGGGAGCCGGGCCCACCCACTCGGGAGGTGCTCCTGTGTAATGATCATGCGGTTTCATCAGCTTCTTGATATGCCACACCTGTCAGGTGGATGGATTTTCTTGGCAAATGAAACATTTTCACTAACAGGGATGTAAACAAATGTGTGCACAACATTTTGAGAGAAATAAGCTTTTTGTACATATGGAACATTTCTGAGATCTTTTATTTCAGCTCATGAAACATGTAACCAACACTTTACATATTGTGGTTATATTTTTATTCAGTATAACAACAAAAAAATCTGATCTCTTAAAAGTTTAGTTCATTTTCGTTCTATTATCTATACAATAGGCTAGCATTGATTTTTACCCAATAGGCCTGACATATTACCTCTTTCAAAGAGCTTTCCGTTTTGATAGGGTTATTTTACCTAAAATCCTTTAGGCCTAGCTATAGACATTTTTTAAATAAAACTCTGAACCTCTGCCCAGCCTGGCAAGAGTGGTGGTGGTGAAGCAAACAAAGACACACACATGGGTTTCTGTTCTGGAAAATGTGGCTCCGGACATTTAACCTGCAGCATTTAAATGTACCGGACCCATACACATTGGGTTCATACACCATTAGGGTGTTCACCCACTGTGCTCAGAAATCACAAATAGATTAATTAAGGTCATTCATATTAACAGAACATGCAAGTCAAGGATGCAATGATGTGCAGTCTTTCTATCCTAATTCTGATGAGCACTTTGAAGATATTAAAATAACTGTCCACATTTACTTTTCCTCAGTAACGAACAGCAAAATCACTAGCCTATGTCAAACTACTATCCACCATAGTAGAGAAGTTTACATGTTCTATTGGTCAGCTTGTGGAGAAAGAACTAGCCTATTCCAAACAGACTCTGGGACAGTTATGGGAAGATAGATCCCAAATTCATACAACCAGCAGGCCTAGGCTACATAATATAGATTTTTTAAAGCAAATGAGTCTAATGCAACAGATCAGAACGTTTATCTTAAAATGTTGATAAACTATTTTTGTTCACATAAGCGCAGCAATGCGCACAAGGCATTAGCTACGTGCAAATGTTTGTTCCTGTCACGTTCGTTGAAATGAGTGGACCAAGACGCAGCGTGCGGAGAGTTCCACATTATATTTAATAGTGAAACTTACAACAAAAACAACAAAGAATATAACAAACGTGCAGTGCTAAAGGCAACTATACAAAAAACAAGATCCCACAAACAACAGGTGGGAAAAGGCTGCCTAAATATGATCGCCAATCAGAGACAACGATAGACAGCTGCCTCTGATTGGGAACCATACCAGGCCAACATAGAAATGCAAACACTAGAGTACCCACCCTAGTCACACCCTGACCTAACCAAAATAGAGAATAAAAAGGATCTCTAAGGTCAGGGCGTGACAGTTGCATAATGCATTTAGCGGGAAAACACCATCAAAAGCGCACGCACATGAGAGCGGAATTTAGAAAGAGGGGAGATCTGATATGCAATAACTAGCATTGTGCTAAATTTATTTATCGGCTTTTCTATACATTTAAGTCGACCAAAAGCCGGCTATTACCGGCTAACGGAAACCCCACACAGAGCCTGTATTGGGCTTCACAGGGTGAAAGGGGTTCTTTCACAACACCATAGCCTGCTTCATTGATATGCCACTGGCTGTGTCGGAGCATTGAGATCTAATGGGTCCACTGCAGTCCCACAGGGAAGGAATTGGCTGTGAGAAACTCTCAGGTATTCCAGGGTATCAATAACATGGAACACAAAGGCTGAAACCCACATTATCTAACATCATTCAAACTGACCACAATGGCTGAAACCTACATTATCTAACATCATTAACATGGACCACAATGGCTAAAATCTACATTATCTAACATCATTAACATGGAACACAATGGCTGAAACACACATTATCTAACATCATTAACATGGATCACAATGGCTGAAACCCACATTAATCTTGTATGAGGAATGGAAAGCGGATTATGGAGAGAGAAGGCAGTGATTGTTTGGTTGTTGTCGGTGGAAAGACTAAATGACAAACTGAAAAACAAAATGTGAAAATCTAAACAGTTTAGATGTTGCTCATCAACAAAATGGGCAATGCCACTGGAAAGTCAACCTAAGCATGCAAAACTAAAGTTACTATTTTCCGAATGTAACATTTAGGAGTCCACATTTTGGGGTATACTATTCTATACACACACACACATCAAAAGTTGTGTTTTGTTTGCCAATTCAGTCTCATCCATAACACTAGAATTGCCCATAAGTAATATGTGTTAACACTGGAAGGGCAGGATTTATTCTATAGGGCAGGATTTATTCAGGGTGGAACATCCCTATCAAGCAAAAGCTACAGTACAGTACAGCAGAGCTACAGTACAGCTACAGTACAGCAGATCTACAGTACAGCAGAGCTACAGTACAGCAGAGCTACAGCAGAACTACAGTACAGCAGAGCTACAGTACAGCTACAGTAAAGCAGAGCTACAGTACAGCAGAGCTACAGCACAGTACAGCTACAGTACAGCAGAGCTACAGCTACAGTACAGCTACAGTACAGCAGAGCTACAGTACAGCTACAGTACAGCAGAGATACAGTACAGCTACAGTACAGCAGAACTACAGTACAGCTACAGTACAGCTACAGTACAGCAGAGCTACAGCACAGTACAGCAGAGCTCCAGTATAGTACAGCAGAGCTACAGCTACAGCACAGCTACAGCACAGCAGAGCTACAGTACAGCAGAGCTACAGCACAGCTACAATACAGCAGAGCTACAGCTACAGTACAGCAGAGCTACAGCTACAGTACAGCTACAGTACAGCAGAGCTACAGCTACAGTAAAGCTACAGCACAGCAGAGCTACAGCTACAGTACAGCAGAGCTACAGTACAGCTACAGTACAGCAGAGCTACAGTACAGCTACAGTACAGCAGAGCTACAGCATAGTACAGCAGAGCTACAGTATAGTACAGCAGAGCTACAGCTACAGCACAGCAGAGCTACAGTACAGCTACAGTAAAGCAGAGCTACAGTACAGCAGAGCTACAGCACAGTACAGCTACAGTACAGCAGAGCTACAGCTACAGTACAGCTACAGTACAGCAGAGCTACAGTACAGCTACAGTACAGCAGAGCTACAGTACAGCTACAGTACAGCAGAGATACAGTACAGCTACAGTACAGCTACAGTACAGCAGAGCTACAGCACAGTACAGCAGAGCTCCAGTATAGTACAGCAGAGCTACAGCTACAGCACAGCTACAGCACAGCAGAGCTACAGTACAGCAGAGCTACAGCACAGCTACAATACAGCAGAGCTACAGCTACAGTACAGCAGAGCTACAGCTACAGTACAGCTACAGTACAGCAGAGCTACAGCTACAGTAAAGCTACAGCACAGCAGAGCTACAGCTACAGTACAGCAGAGCTACAGTACAGCTACAGTACAGCAGAGCTACAGTACAGCTACAGTACAGCAGGCTACAGTACAGCACAGCTACAGCACGGGGACAGTACAGCACAGCTACAGTACAGCTACAGTACAGCAGAGCTACAGTACAGCAGAGCTACAATACAGCTGAGCTACAGTACAGCTACTGTACAGTAAGGGACAGGGTTTTTGTTAGCCGGGTTTCTGTTAGCCGGTAATAGCCGGCTTTTGGCATCTTTTATTGGTATTGGTGTCTTTGCAATATATACTCCAATTTTATGTAATTTCTTGTTTTTGTCTATAACTGTTCTGTACTTTTATGTATTTGTGCATTTTATGTGGACTCCAGGAAGAGTAGATGCTGCATGTGCAGTAGCAAATAGGGATCCTAATCAACTAAACCCACTAGTAATAACTTTCCTACATGATTCCTCTCCAAAATCAGATGGCCATGAGCAGTCCAACCACATCTGCACAGACACATTCATTCATCAACTAGTACAGCATTCAACACCACTGTCCACTCCAATCATCAAGTTTGCTGACGACACAACGATGGTGGGCAGAGGGTGGTGCGGGTGGTGCAGACAGCCCAGTACATCACTGGCGCCAAGCTCCCTGCCATCCAGGACATCTATATCAGGCCCAGAAAATCGTTAAAGACTCCAACCACCCAAGCCATAGACTATTCTCTCTACTTCCGCACGGCAGACGGTACCGGTGCATCAAGTCTGGCACCAACAGGCTCTTGAACAGCTTCCATCCCCAAGAATAAGACTGATAAAAAGTTCACAAAATAGCTACACAGACTGAGTTAACCTTGTATCCTCATTGACCTTTTTATTTTTGCCTCTATGCACACTCACAGGGCCCTAGACACACACTCTTGAACAGAATTTTTTTTATCTTACATCCTGTTGCCTAGTCACCTTACTATTCATATCTACCTGGATCAGTATCCCTGCACATTGTAAATATGGTATTGGAACTGACCATGTATATTGTATGCTAACTTACTTATTATGGTCTTCATATTACTTATTTTTGTGTTTTCTTTTTCTTGTATTACATTGTTATTGATTATTGCATGGTTGGGTTTTGCAAGAAAGACATTTCACTGTACTGCATGTGGAATTAAAACTTGAAACATGAAATTGTTTCTTTTTAGAGAGAATGTTATCTGATCTAAGGAGGTCAAATAAGAGGGCATAGCAGCCTTCACTCAGGGAACCAGGGCAAGTAGCGAATCAATACAATAATGGATTGCTCCTCTCTAGCCATTTATTAGGTTTCCTGTGACATGAATTATAAAAAAAACACAGCACAGCGAGAGAGAGAGACAGAGATTCATTCCCTGCACTATGGCACAATTAAGATTCCCTAAAGTATCCTTCTAGAATTCACAGTCTGCACTGCTACATTCACATTCTCTTGTATTGCATTTATTAAGGATCCCCATTAGCTGCTGCCAAGGCTGTAGCTACTCTTCCTGGGGTCCAGCAACATTAAGACAGTTACAGTGCATTCGGAAAGTATTCAGACCCTTTCACTTTTTCCACATTTTGTTATGTTACAGCCTTTTTTTTAAATGGATTAAAAAAAAATCCCCCTGAATCAACTACCCCATAACGACAAAGCGAAAATAGGTTTTAGAAATTTTAGCAAATGTATAAAAAAAAAAATATTTTTTACATAAGTATTCATACCCTTTGCTATGAGACTCGAAATTTAACTCAGGTGAATCCTGTTGCCATTGATCATCCTTGAGATGTTTCTACAACTTGGAGTCCACCTGTGGTAAATTTAATTGATTGGACATGATTTGGAAAGGCACACACCTGTCTATATAAGGTCTCACAGTTGACAGTGCATGTCAGAGCGAAAACCAAGCCATGAGGTCGAAGGAATCGTCAGTTGAGCCCCGAGACAGGATTGTGTTGTGGCACACATCTGGGGAAGGATACCAACACATTTCTGCAGCATTGAAGGTCCCCAAGAACACAGTGGCCTCCATCATTCTTAAATGGAAGAAGTTTGGAACCACCAAGACTCTTCCTAGAGCTGGCCGCCTGTCCATACTGAGAAATCAGGGGAGAAGGGCTATGGTCAGGGAGGTGACCAAGAACCCGATGGTCACTGACAGAGCTCCAGAGTTTCTCTGTGGAGATAGGAGAACCTTCCAGAAGGACAACCATCTCTGCAGCACTCCCCCAATCAGGCCTAGATGGTAGAGTGGCCAGGAGCAACTCCTCAGTAAAAAGGCACATGACAGTCTGCTTGTAGTTTGCCAAAAGACTCTCAGACCATGAGAAACAAGATTCTCTGGTCTGATAAAACCAAGATTGAACTTGAATTCCAAGCGTCACGTCTAGAGTGGCTTCGGGACAAGTCTCGGAATGTCCTTGAGTGGCCCAGCCAGAGCCCGGACTTGAACCCGATCGAACATCTCTGGAGAGACCTGAAAATAGCTGTGCAGCGACGCTCCCCATCCAACCGGACAGAGCTTCAGAGGATCTGCAGAGGAGAATGGTAGAAACTCCCCAAATACAGGTGTGCCAAGCTTGTAGCGTCAAACTCAAGAAGACTCGAGACTGTAACCAAAGGTGCTTCAACAAAGTACTGAGCAAAGGGTCTGAATACTTATGTAAATGTTATATTTCAGTTTTGTATTTTTAATACATTTGCAAAAATGTCTAAAAACCTGTTTTTACTTTGTCATTATGGGGAATTGTATGTAGATTGATGAGGGGGGGGAAACGATTTAATACATTTAAAAATAAGGCTATAACGTAACAAAATGTGCAAAAAGTGAAGGGGTCTCAATACTTTCCGAATGCATCAAAAAAACGACATGACATTACATTTCATAACACTTTTCACAACACATTGTGTTCCCTCAGGCCACTACTCTACAATACAAAATCCATGTGTATGTGTATAGAGTGTAGAGGTCGACCGATTATGATTTTTCAACGCCGATACCGATACCGATTATTGGAGGACCCAAATAAAAAGCCAATGCCGGTTAATCGGACGATTTTTGTTATTTTTTTATTTTTAATAATGATAATTACAACAATACTGAATGAACACTTTTATTTTAACTTAATATAATACATCAGTCAAATCAATTTAGCCTCAAATAAATAATGAAACATGTTCAATTTGGTTTAAATAATGCAAAAGCAATGTCACGCCCTGACCATAGTTTGCTTTGTATGTTTCTATGTTTTGTTTGGTCAGGGTGTGATCTGAGTGGGCATTCTATGTTGTATGTCTGTTTCTGTGTTTGGCTTGATAAGGTTCTCAATCAGAGGCAGGTGTTAGTCGTTGTCTCTGATTGGGAACCATATTTAGGTAGTCTGTTGTCATTGTGGGTTGTGGGTGATTGTCTATGTTATGTTGCATGTTAGCACAGTGTTTATATAGCAGTCACGTTCGTCTTATTCGTTTTATTGTTTTTTGTTTAAGTGTTCTTCATTAAATATAGAAGAATGTATTCAAACCACGCTGCGCTTTGGTCCGCTTCTTACGACGATCGTGACAAGCAAAGTGTTGGAGAAGAAAGTAAAAGCTGGTGGTTCCTTTTATCATGAGTCTTCAATATTCCCAGGTAAGAAGTTTTAGGTTGAGGTTATTATAGGAATTATAGGACTATTTCTCTTTATACCATTTGTATTTTTGACTATTGGATGTTCTTATAGGCACTTTAGTATTGCCAGTGTAACAGTATAGCTTCTGTCCCTCTCCTCGCCCCTACCTGGGCTCGAACCAGGAACACATCGACAACAGCCACCCTCGAAGCATCGTTACCCATCGCTACACAATCGCCGCGGCCCTTGCAGAGCAAGGGGAACAACTACTCCAAGTCTCAGAGCGAGTGACGTTTGAAACGCTATTAGCGCGCACCCTGCTAACTAGCTAGCCATTTAACATCAGTTAAACCAGCCTAAAGTCATAAACAGCTGCGAAGAGCTGCTGGCAAACGCACAAAAGTGCTGTTTGAATGAATGCTTATGAGCCTGCTGCTGCCTACCACCGCTCAGTCAGACTGCTCTATCAAATATCAAATCATAGACTTATTTATATCATAATAACACACAGAAATACGAGCCTTAGGTCATTAATATGGTCAAATCCGGAAACTATCATTTCAAAAATAAAAAGTTTATTCTTTCAGTGAAATACGTCTGTATTTCATCTAACGGGTGGCATCCATAAGTCTAAATATTCCTGTTACATTGCACAACCTTCAATGTTGTCATAATTACTACAATTCTGGCAAATTAGTTCGCAACGAGCCAGGCAGCCCAACTGTTGCATATACCCTGACTCTGCGTGCAATGAACGCAAGAGAAGTGACCCAATTTCCCTAGTTTAATATTGCCATAAACATCAATGCCTTTTTAAAAATCAATACACAGAAGTATATATTTTTAAACCTGCATATTTAGTTAAAGAAATTCATATTAGCAGGCAATATTAACTAAATATGCAGGTTTAAAAATGCAGTGACCATATTACCGCCAGTCATTACTGTGTCATGACCACAGTAAAATTCGACATGACCGTTGAGTATCACAGTAATCTACTTTTATGCACTCTGGACATGCGTTGGTTCTACCAAACTTGCTAAAGATCGCTAATGGCCTGGTACTTGTCCCTCTAACCACTGACTTCAACACAAATGCAATAGGAAATCACATCAAACACTTATCAAAACAACATCATGCTTTTATAACTCACCTCACCGTGATGATCAATTTGAAGAAAGAAGTTCAACAGCAGGTTGAAACTGAGTGGAAAATAAGGTTGTTCTGGATGTTGTTTCAAAGCCGTAACACAACAAGGTGATGAATCATTCAAAAACCTCGTATGCATATTAGAGTTTATGAGGGCTTATGGGTTTATGAGCCCGAGCCCCCCCCCCCCCCCCACCCCAAAAACTGAATTAAAAGGATGTTTGTGCCTTTATACAATACATAGCCTACCGTATATTACACATGGCAGAAAAACATTAAACAAAAACTGATTGAAGATGTCTTTGGTACATGATTGGTCTAGCCTATACTCCAAAACTAAACAATTTCCAGTAACCACCTTTAATAGTGGACTGCATTATTAGTCATACTGAATGGACTGGTTACCTTATGCTATGCTCCACAATTTGTCTGGGAGATAAAGTATAGCCCTAGGCAATGCTGTTGGTTTATTGGTTGTGCAGGGCGGCTTACAGAGTTAGCCTACAATTATATTTCATTTGTATTTGAGTTTGAATAACCTAGTAGTAGGGCATGTTTTTATATGTTCATAATGAATTGAATGACACATTACCTTTAGCAATACAGAATATCTCACCACCGTGCGTTTCCATCTCCTCCTCTCCTCTATTCATTTTTAGAGCGGCAGAGGGGCTGTCAGCAGTTTAGTGAAATATGTTTTGTTGAGAAAACTATCGAAGTTCCCGAACATTTTTCACTTGGTTTCCCAAATGATGCACATGGTAGCTGCAGGAACAGGGTTGGAGTGCCCATGGCATACAGGGTTTAGGCAGAATATTACCTGTCGCTTAGTGAGATCATGCTCCTCAAACAATGGTTGATGACTGGAGTGAAATAAGTTCTCTTATATTTATTTCTCAGCTACTCATATTAAGCACAGCTCCACTATAAAACCAACTACCCGGCATCATTGAAAAACGGACCGGCAGGAAAGCGTGCGGCCTCCGGATGACAGGTCTTTCTCAAATCATCAATAGCCAATAGTCCAGCATGCAGTCCATATATCTTTTGATTTCTAAGGTTTGTATCATTCACAACTGAAGTTACCAAACAATTCTAAATCTAGCATATAGAAACTTTTTCAAATTATCACTTTTACGCTCAACCTAGTCACTTCATTCATATATATATACACATTATATACACATATTTCAAATGTTGTTAAAATTAGGACAAAATTAATATTTGTGCGAACAAATTTGAGACTGGCCCATTTTTAAAGAATCCCTGAACTCTAATACAGCACCATTTTATCTTAGGCTCATGACAACATGTGTAAAATAGCCTGAGATTAGCTATAATACTGCACATATTTTTCAGTGCCCCATAGAATAAAAAATGATTGCGGGGCACCGCGAAACTGCGCTAGGCCACTGGGCGAAATCATTGCGCTTTGATACATGGCGGAACGACCAGTGAAAGTAAACCAAACCCCATACGCTTGTCCTCGAAAACCACATACTGAGAAGGACATCGTGGTGGCAATAAAGAAAAACCTCAATTACCTGTAAAGTGTCCAAGAAAACACTTCGTCTGAATTTTCCTCTCCGTATCTCCATTTCAAGGGCTGAACCCCGGGCAATCGTGGCTCTTGTTGTTTGATTTCGGCAAAACATTGCAAACTTCTGGTGCTAATCAAAATGACCTTGCTGTTTGAAACGTCGTATTGGTAAAGCGCTAGTGTGAAGATCCTTTTCAAAGTAGCTTATCCAGGTGCGCAGCTATTGCAACATTTATCGAAAGGGCACAATTGTCAACTCACTCTTACAATTATTTCTCAACCGCAAAGAACAAACTATTCATATATTAACGTTTACAGGCTCCTTCCGTTCCAGCATCTTTCCTAGACTGCTGTAAATTCCCCGGTGTGCCCACTATTGTGTGACACTGCTGTGGTGAGCGACGTAACTTTTCCACTATCCCAGTTCAGATCTCTACGGGCGGTCTCTCGCTTAGCGCTGTGTGTAGGCAGTGATTTGGCTTTGTACTGCTCCTGGTTGGTTGGTTGGTTGGTAGGCTATAATTGTGTAGAGCCGGGCACGGTACGGTTGGAGGGAGGGACTGCAACTGAACAAACACCAGAGAAATGACAGAGGCGTGTTTCTTCTGGTTGAGTCGCAAAGCAGATCACCTCCACTAGACATTGCTAGGGCACAGTGAATGGGGACAACCTGCCTAGCTACTGTATAAAAACGACATCAGTCTACTGTTGGTGCTGCTACTGATTCTGGTAACAGATTATTCATAGGCAAAAGAGAAGACAAGTGGGATGAGGGGGTGTACATTTAGGTAAGTGTCATGGACCAGATGGGGCAAATAGGTTTATGTCTGGATAGATGTGTCTACGCAGGGTTCTCCAATCCTGTTCCCGGAGAGCTACCCTCCTGTAGGTTTTTGCTCCAACCCTGATTCAGTTTATCAACCAGCTAATTATTAGAATTAGGTGCGATAGATTAGAGTTGAAGCGAAAACCTACAGGACGGTAGCTCTCCAGGAACAGGGTTGGAGCAAAAACCTACAGGACGCGGTAGCTCTCCAGGAACAGGGTTGGAGCAAAAATCTACAGGACGGTAGCTCTCCAGGAACAGGGTTGGCATAAAAACCTACAGGACGGTAGCTCTCCAGGAACAGGGTTGGCATAAAAACCTACATGATGGTAGCTCTCCAGGAACAGGGTTGGAGCAAAAACCTACAGGACGGTAGCTCTCCAGGAACAGGGTTGGAGCAAAAACCTACAGGACGCGGTAGATCTCCAGGAACAGGGTTGGAGCAAAAACCTACAGGACGGTAGCTCTCCAGGAACAGGGTTGGAGCAAAAACCTACAGGACGCGGTAGATCTCCAGGAACAGGGTTGGAGCAAAAACCTACAGGACGGTAGCTCTCCAGGAACAGGGTTGGAGCAAAAACCTACAGGACGGTAGCTCTCCAGGAACAGGGTTGGAGCAAAAACCTACAGGACGGTAGATCTCCAGGAACAGGGTTGGAGCAAAAACCTACAGGACGGTAGCTCTCCAGGAACAGGGTTGGCATAAAAACCTACAGGACGGTAGCACTCCAGGAACAGGGTTGGAGCGAAAACCTACAGGACGGTAGCTCTCCAGGAACAGGGTTGGAGAGCCCTGGACTCTACTGTGTTGCTCATATCATATACAGACAGACAGGAAAGCATGAGGATGCAGGATGTGTGTTTTGGGTATCAACTATAATTGAAAAAGATAATGGACGGCTCTTGAAGAGAGTGAATATGACATATAAAGTTTTATGCCTAAACTAATGGAGCATCCAAACAAATCCTCCTGCAAGGCCTACCTCTCCCATCACTCCCTTCCCCCTCACCGCAATCAGTTCTATTGGAGTGATGCTGATGGTTGTTGCCTGTGTGGGTAAGGTAGGTAAGGGTGACAGAGATCATGTCCGTAGGGGCACCAGCCTGGGTTCCATGGTTGAGAGGCCACAGGGGGGCTGGTGGGCAAGGCGCTATGTTTAATTTATGACCACCTGTAATGGCTCATAAAGATCAAGGAATGTGTATCAGAAACCCTCCCTGCACTGAGTCATATGGACTGTACTAGGCCTGCTGAGACTGGAATCTGAAAGGTCAAAGGTTGTCTGTCTCGGATAGGTCTCGCTGAAGACTTATCGCTGGTATTAGCTACTCGGTCCTCATTATTCTAATGCTCTCAATCCAGAGAATCAGTTCATTTTACTAAATTGAGTTTTCAGCCATGAGAGTTTAAAGTTTCTGCTGTCTAATAGGCTGTGTGCCTCAAATTTCATTTGAAAGGGGGGAGGGGCAGTTTAGTCTTGCCAAGCTGTAAATGTCAGACCTGGCTGCCCTCTCGGATGCAAACTGCCTTCAGTCTCCTGACCAGCCCTCTGAACTAGGCAAGCCATATGCCTAAAGGGCCATCCTCACAACACTATCAACATGGCAGGTCCTACAGGCTTAGTTTTGTCGCATCTAGACTATTGTTCAGTAGTGTGGTCATGTGCCACAAAGAGGGACTTGGGAAAATTGCAGTTGGCTCAGGACAGGGCAGCACGGCTGGCCCTTAAAAATACACAGAGAGCTAACATTAATGACATGCGTGTCAATCTCTCATGGCTCAATGTGGAGGAGAGATTGACTTCATCAATACATGTTTTTGTAAGAGGTGTTGTTAAGCTGAATGTACCGAGCTGTCTGTTTAAACTACTAGCACACAGCTCAGACACCCATAAATACCCCACAAGACATGCCAGCAGAGGTCTCTTCACAATCCCCAAGTCCATAACAGATTTTGGGAAGGGCACAGTACTACATAGAGCCATGACTACATGGAACTCTATTCCACATCAGGTAACTGATGCAAGCAGTGAATCAGATTTAAAAAGCAGGTAAAAATACACCTTATGGAACAGCAGGGACTGTGAAGCAACACAAACATAGGCACAGACACATGCATACACACAAACGCAGTGGCGGATTTAGGTATAGGCGACATGGGCAGCCACACAGGGCGGTATCTTGCCAGGGGAGGGCGGGGATAGGTTGACCTCAGGTCTCCCCACTGGAAGCCCGAGGTAGGGGGAGCGGGGGAATCTATCAAATAGCGCACCTCTAACTTTGTACAGTGCTAATGCAATTAGTAAAATCAGTCACACTACGAAATGCTACAAAATAAACCACAATTAATTCATAATACTGTTAATATATAGTTTCACAGACATGTTTCTGCATTTTTTCCTGGTTTGTGTGAAATCGTTAAGAATAATATAAACCACCAAGGTGAACTGGTTTAGTCTTGACTCTTGGTTGACAGTGTTGGGGGATGGGTAATGCATTGATGCGTGAGCGCCAAATCAACATCATTTTTTTCCCTATTTGTCTTTGCTACTTTTTTATTTTTATTTATGAGTCTTATTTTTTGGGGGGGGGGGCTGCTGAAAGGGGGGTTCGCCCAGGGAGCCATACAAGCAAGAACCGCCACTGCACACATGATAACATATGCACTATACACACACGTACACATTGATTTTGTGTTGTAGATATGTGGTAGTGGAGTAGGGGCCTGAGGGCACACACTTAGCGTGTTGTGAATTCTGTAATGAATACATTGTAATGTTTTAAAAATGGTATAACTGCCTTAACTTTGCCGGACTCCAGGAAGAGTAGCTGCTGCCTTGGCAGGAACTAATGGGGATCCATAATAAACTCTAGGAAGAGTAGCTGCTGCCTTGGCAGGAACTAATGAGGATCCATAATAAATACAAAATACAACAACAAAAATAAAAAAATAAAAAATATGAGCCCTGGTTGTATTTTTTAACAATACACAAGCACAATATTTCATACTGTAAATGTTTTATACATCTGATGCCTTTATGAGCACATGATTAAGCGTCTTCTCTCTATTAAATCGGCAAATGGATTGTCTTAACTGTAAAGAGCCTTGTTAACCGAAGACTTGTTTGTCTGTCTGCCTGCCACTTATAGAAGATAAATTAGGCCTATGTTAAACACATGCTGTATTTGTCACTTTAGACATTTGTCTTTTGTCACATATTATATAGGTCTGTTTTTCTGTCCAAATATTTTATGTGGGGTAAACTAAATGAAGGAGAGGCATGTTAGCCACACAACAAAATGTTCCATAACTTTGTGTCTAGTTTTTGCACGACACAAGATTGTCTCTGTCACATTCCTGACCTGTTTTCTGTTGTTTTTGTATGTGTATGATGGTCAGGGCGTGAGTTTTGGGTGGGCAGTCTATGTTTTCTGTTTCTATGTTGGTTTTGGGTTGCCTGGTATGGCTCTTAATTAGAGGCAGGTGTTTTGCGTTTTCCTCTAATTGAGAGTCATATTTAGATAGGGTGTTCTCACTGTTTGTTTGTGGGTGATTGTCTCCTGTGTCGTCCATGTCTGTACCATACGGGACTGTTTGGCTGTTCGTTCGTTTGATGTAGTCTGTTCCTGTCCGTGAGTTCTACGTTTAGTTATGTAAGTTCATGTTCAGGTTTCGTCTACGTCGTTTTCTTATTTTGTAATTTTGTAATTTTGTAAGTGTTTTGTTTTCGTTTTGCCGTCGTATTCAATAAAGAGATGGCTTATTTTCCTACTGCTGCGTATTGGTCCACTGATCCTTCTCTCCTCTCCTCGTCCGAGGAAGAGGAGGACAACAGCCCTTACAGTCTCTCACTGTCTGTGTCATAAATTGTTTGTCTAGATTTTGCATGAGTGTCTGTGTCTTCTAATGAGGATGAATATGGTGTGTCATGGAGTTGGTGTAACTCTTACCCTCCAGTCTCTCATTTCAGAGCAGCTTTTTTGGAATAGAGGTTTAGCTAATAGCCATAGGCATTGGAACACATGTGCACTGTGGCTTCACTGTTGCTTCACTTGGATATATCCATTTCAGAGTGTCTATGTGAAACAAATTATGTTTACATGTCACATGCCTCTGTGGTCGGAAGGGAGAGAAAATCATAGAGGGGCCGATGCGTTCCCAAGCTGGGGTTGACCCTCTTTAAACTCCAAGCTGGAGCTGACCCTCTTTAAACTCCCAAGCTGGGGCTGAATCCTCTTTAAACTTCCAAGCTGGGACTGAACCTCTTTAAACTCCCAAGTGGGGGCTGACCCTCTTTAAACTCCCAAGCTGGGACTGACCCTCTTTGAACTCCTTTCTGGGGCTGACCCTCTTTGAACTCCTTTCTGGGGCTGACCCTCTTTGAACTCCTTGCTGGGGCTGACCCTCTTTGAACTCCTTGCTGGGGCTGACCCCTTGGGGACGGCTCTGCTATGCTTGACTCTGGGCCTAGAACTTGGAGGCAAGGCATGGTCCAACCATAGCTCTGAGATTCCCCGCCATGTCATCATTGCTCCACCCCAGATTGTCTGACTTTGATTCCTCTGTTCTCTGATGGGCCAAAGAGGAAATTCTCTTAGCAATTGCCTCCTCCTCTCTCTATCACATTCATGCATTGCACCCGCATAAACACTACAAACAACATAAACAGCAAATACTGCTGAGAGTCAAACACAGTGGCAAACAGTGGCACAACGGGTGCAAAATGTCAGTGACAGAACACATACAAAGAGACCATCTCATAGCTGCGAGAGCAATGCCTGGAGAACAGCTGGGACATGGCATAGTGTAAAATAGTCCTCTGTCATCACAAACACAGAATCATTTCTCTGTCTCTCTCACACATGCACCCACACCGGAGAGGAAGGAGGAGACAGAGACAGACACCCACAGGGGAGAGGAAGGAGGAGAGACAGACACCCACAGGGGAGTGAGCATAAACCACTGGTATGGTAGTGCTCCCATACGGCCCCCAGAGGGGGAATATTACAGCCAGTATCACACTCTGCTCACTATAATTACATATGGCTTTTTTATACTATACACTGCACGTGTATGTTGTAAATGCCCTTCTTTATAATTTGACTCCAACCATTCAATTGGATTGTGGATTAGTCCTTTTGCGATATTTAAGCAAGGCCCAAGGGGGTGTGGTATATGGCCAATATACCACGGCTAAGGGCCGTTCTTAAGCACAACGCAATACAGAGTGGCTGGACACAGCACTTAGCCGTGGTATGTTGGCCATATACCATAAATCCTGAGGTGCCTTATTGGTATTATGAACTGGGGCCTGTTGCACAAAACTAGGATAAGGGATTAAGCCAGGATATCTTGGTGATCCTGGCTCAATTGATCCGTAATCCGGTTGCACTAAAGATGGATAGGGGGCAGGAGGATATGTTATGGTATAAATTACCATGGAGATTTATTCTGTGGAGCTAGCCTGCTCCAGACCAGGCTAAATTCCAGGATCTATTTAATCTCATCCCTAATGTCAGTCAGCAGTCACCACAAATGGAAACCAATAGTTATTTCACTGCTCACTATACATTGTTATCACATATAACTAGACCCACTGTCATTATTTAAACGTTTGTGATCATTAATTTCAATGATTTTGGATAAAAAATAATTTTTAGATGATGTTGCTATCATTAGATAATTTACAGTTTCCCATAGACTATAAGGCTATATATAAAATGATAGAATATTAGGGCCACAGAGGGGAAAAAAAACACAAGTAATAATATTGTAACCAGTTGTTTTAAAGGAGGACAGTTGTTAAAATGACAGATGTGGGGCATTTCGTGAAATTGTACTTCAGTATGGTTTCATAAACAAAGACATGCTGATGTGCCAGAATATTAAGTATCACATTGTCATAAGTATCAAAACAATATGTAGCTTTTCTGCAGAAAGAACCAGCCTCATAAATTTATGACTTTATCCTTTTTCTTCAGTGTGGCCCTAGTACTCTGTCATATAAACAAATACACATTCCATATGAATATAAAAACACAATGTGTAACATTATGTTCCTTTATTGAATAAGGACAAAACAAAGCAGGTAAACCATCAGCTCCTTTCGAAACTGAAGTCACAGTGACTCTACAAGATGGAAAGCACAGAATCCAAGCATATTATACAAAATGATACATACACATTCAAAGGTCTGTATATAACACACCCTGCATGTCTGCACACTAAAATAAATGCAGGACAAATCCATACACATCAACTGAACAGACAAATGAATGGATGCAGTAGCCTCCCTGCAGCCTTTTATTACACACAGTATACCGCACAAACATCATAAGAGGCCAAATTCGTAAAAAAACGAACCCAAAAAAACCCAAATTCCTCTGCCACCGCAGGACATATTTAACCAAAATTGAAAGCACACATAACTCAAATAATTCAACACACATTGGTCCCTCAGCAGCCGACCACTGTCGTCATCAGGGAAGATTGCCGGATTGTCCCAGTCCATGGCTGGTGGCACTCTGGGGGCCCTCTCCTTCCTCAGGCAGGCCACATTGTGGAGGACAGCACAAGCCACAGTAATATCACATGCCCTAATAGGGCTGACCCTTAATTTGTGAAGGCAGTGAAAGCGTGCCTTCAGGAGGCCAAAGGTCATTTCAACTCTGGCCCTGGTCCTGGCATGGGCATGGTTGTAGGCCTGCTGTGCTTCCTGGGGGTCTGTGAAAGGTGTCAGGAGAAAAGGCTGGCAGCCATACCCCCTGTCTCCCAGCAACACACCAGAGAATTCACCTGTCAACACAAAATCTCATCATTACTACCTCATAAACACAGTGATATTCTTGACACAGCCATGATGGTTATAAATAGGGGTTGTGTGGCTTACCTTGTGATAGGCACTGATAGATTTCAGAGGCCCGAAAGATTCTGGAGTCATGGACTGAGCCAGGCCATTTTGCCACAACATTGCTGATCACACAGTCAGCATTGCAGACCATCTGAAATCATAAGATGATGAATATTACACCAATCAATGCACATCACTGGCAATGCAGAGTGTTCGTCAATGGACAATATCAAAAAGTTATGTTCACCTGAACATTAATGCTGTGAAAGGATTTCCTATTCACAAAATCGGCCTCATGGGCACCTGAGGGGACTTTTATCCTTATGTGTGTGCAGTCCACTGCACCATGACATTGGGGAAACCTGTCACACAAAGTAATGAGTATCCTACGATGTGTTAACAGTTGTCCTGTAATTTGTAGATCCTCTTACCTGCAATCCTATAGAACTCCTCTTTGATGTCACAGAGTCTTCTGTGGCCAGGGAAGGAGATGAAGACATCTGCTAATGCTTTGATAGCCAGACACACACTCCTTATTGTGCGGCAAATTGTGGCCTTGTTCAGCTGTTCTGCATCCCCCACTGAGTACAGGAAGGCTCCACTAGCAAAAAAGCGCAAGGCCACACAAACCATTTGCTCCACACTCAGTGCATGGCTCCGTGCAGTGCGGTGCTTAATCCTGGGACCCAGTAGTCTGCATAGATACCTGATGCCATCTGCAGAAAACCTGTATCTTTCATATAGATGGTCATCAGGGAAGGCCAGTGGGTCCAACCGGTCCCTGAAGACCCTTTCTCGCCTGAAGGCTCTCCTCAGCACAAGTGCTTCTTCATCCACCACATCTCGCACGAATGGGCATGCCATTGTCAGAGCAGAAAGGAACACACAATTTTGGGCCTTCATATAGGCTAGTGGCCACACCTGGTGCTGGGGGGGTGGGCAAAAGAGGGCGATGCCTTATAACGATGACTTGGTTGTACTGATTGCTGGGAAAATAAAAAAAAACTTAGAAAGATGCCACCGTCCTGTGTGCTCACAATAAGAGCTCATATGTCATGGCTCACTTGACTTTACGAGAATATACCTAATTTTTATTTTGAGCTGTGTCATCTTCTTGGAGCTGGGGGAGGAAAGAAAAATAATGATTAATACATTTGTGTTACAGTTAGCATACAGTGTACATTGAAGGCATATCTCACCTCCCTCTCAAGTTTTTTTATTTCAAGGTCCAGTTTCCTAATTGTCCTCTTTTTTATTTCGGACTCCAGTGCAAGATTTTCCATCTTTTTCTTCTTGTACTGAATGTCTATGTCTGCCAGTTCTATTTGGCGCCGGAGGTGGTTGCCATACAACTTTCTGATAGCTTGTGAGCTCTGTGAACACAATACAATTAGCGCAGCTGGAATTTGGCAGGATGTGGTGTCCTTTTATTAATACGCACTATGTTGCCAGGCTGGTTTTCCCACTGTATAGCATCTGGGTCCTGTAAAAGAAATTAGATTTTTTGATTTTGATGAGGACTCCTCACCATTGTAGAGTAAATAGTACTTTCACAGTCTTAACATGATACCTCATGCCTTCTGGAATCCAGAGAGATGGTCTCCTCCTCATCATCGTCTCCATCATGTGCTGTTGCTGCTGCACTGGGGCCTTCACCCTATCACATTTAATCGGATTCATATTGAAGCTAGTAGACAAGACATGCCAGGCCTACAGTATGCCTTTGATGGAGTACTCACTGGATCAGCATCGTCTGGTGCTTGTGCTGGTGGCTCTAACAGGAACACAGTGCTGCCAGACACTGCAAGGCAATAGGTAAACCAAAGTCAGACAGTCCAAATTGATTCAATATGAATGTGGTTGTATCCCATGTAGAGATGGAAGGACATACCTTGAATGAAGCGGGTGGCATCTTGGGAGGAACCTATGCTCGTCTCTTTCCCCCCAGGGATCCCCTCTAAGACGGGCCTGCCTTTATTTAGCTCCAAGGCCATGTCCTCTGCTGGGGTAAGGTCAGCCTTTGGTGACCCACCACCCGTGCCTTGTCTGTGGGTATTCTTTTTCACTGCTAAAACAGTACAGACAATGTGTGAGCAGGCACCTTCTGGGTACAATATATGCTTGTGCTTTGTTAAATATTAGTCAGGGACCATACCATTCTGCAGAATGTTCTTGTATTTGATTTTGACCTGCTGCCATGTCCGTTTTGGCCCGTTCATGTTTAATCTACACACACACACACACACACACACACACACACACACACACATTTAATGGAGTCACACTGCAAAAAATTACTTGGTATTTTTGTCTTGTTTTCAGTAAAAATATCAAAAAATGTATCATAGCTTTATACAGTGATGGAGTTACTTTACACAATTTCACTCATATCTGCAGTGCATTTCAATTAAAAATTTAACCGTTTCATAATTACAGTACAACTGCATTTT
The DNA here is from genome assembly GCF_029448725.1 of Salvelinus fontinalis. Classification (NCBI taxonomy): domain Eukaryota; kingdom Metazoa; phylum Chordata; class Actinopteri; order Salmoniformes; family Salmonidae; genus Salvelinus; species Salvelinus fontinalis. The sequence goes on from NC_074668.1 coordinate 12,505,415, forward strand.
TGGAGATGTGAATTAAATATTTGAATTGTAATTGTGATGTTTCAGCGGAGCGGTGATTGTGTAATTGTGCACTACTTACGCATTCCGGCGGTCTGCAATACTTTGCCACGCTTTTTCTCTTTGCTTTATCACTGTGGCGGTGTTGCCTTTCTTCTTAATTATATCTTTTACCTCCTCGTATGCCTCCATGAGGATTTGTGCTTCCGACGGGGAAAAGTACGCGGCTCTAGTTGCCATGGTAAATCAGTTAATCTGTGGCGGGGTCTATTTGAGTGAGCCGTGAGCGCGCACCTATCCAGGATTGGTTTCACCTGGTTTAATGAATCCGTGTCTGCTCATCCTGGCTTGGTCTTTGTGCAACCAATTAAGCCTGGACGCACATGTTTTGGCTTCATTGAGCTCAGCTGAGTCATTTATCCCGGATGTCTTAATTCTACTTTTGTGCAACAGGCCCCTGGTTACCAATGTAATTAGAACAGTAAAAATACATGTTTTGTCATACCTGTGGTATACGGTCAGATATACCACGGCTGTCAGCCAATCAGCATTCAGGCTCAAACCACCCAGTTTATATAACTACTGTAGATAAGTAATGACCCTTTATTGATGTGAAAGGACTTGTGGGTATCAAGGGTTAAAGAGGATAAAGAAAAATATAAACATGTGAGTTTTCAGTCTCAGCAGAGGACATACTGTAAAGTTAGATTCAAATTATAAACTGGGTGGTTCAAGCGCTAAATGCTGATTGGGTGACAGCTGTGGTATATTAGACTGTATACCACGGGTATTTTGTTGGCCACCATTGAAAGTCTTTCAAAATGCTCATAATTTGACCTTTAGATGATCAATTGACATGACTGAATATGGTGTAGAAAGTAGAAACTTTTAAACAAATATTTTAACATCCATCAAGTAATTTCACTGTACTTGAATGTGTGTACATGAATAGCCTGCCATCTACTGGGGAAGAACTGTTACAATATCTAAGGTGCATTGTAAGGTGCATCTTGCAAGCACCTTATCAACACCCGTGTAAATATAACCATCTTAGTTTTCCTTATGTATTTGTGACCTCAACTAGTTGAATATTCACAGGTATCGAACAGATTAAAGGTAACATTAAAATGTGAGCTAAAACAGCCTTTATTTGTTTTATTTACAAAGAATAGAAAACATGCCTCCAAAGTGTTTGGTAGTTTTGAAACAGGAATGCATTCACACGTTACATTTCATTGACAACAGTCCCGTCCTCTTCATCTGGGATGGAGACACACCTAGGACACACAGCAGAGAACTAATGTTTTAAAGATGTAAGTTGACTGTTTGTTCAAAATGGCAACAATTAGAGAGGAAGAATTTATTCTGTAGTATCTAAACATCTGAGGCTCATATAAGTCAGTCAAGAAAGAATTCAATGGAATTCATTCCTAGCAGGTAGTAAATCAGTTTAGTACATGACTAAGCACAGCAAATGACTGTTTATTTACCTGGTAAGGACAGAAGTCCCCTTTCTCACTTGTGGTGAGTCTTCCTTCCAGACGCAGCTTCGTTGCGGCCTTGTTTCAAACCCTGTAAGAGACAAACTATTAAAACAGTTCCTTTTGCATTGAAGAACCAGTTTACTCCTGGTATTGATTTCAAAATTAATGTCCGATCAATCATCACACGTGATCCAATCACGTCCCAGATTTTGTCGGAACGTGAATGCAACCTAATGTACACACATAGACGCCACAATGTGTATTAAACAGGAATTGCTTTGATGTAATAAACCTATCAACAGTATGCAAGACAGGATGCGAAGGGGATGTAACTGTACCAGGTAGTATCCAGTGTGGTAACCACTCATGTACCAGGCGAGCAGCATACTGCCCAGAGCCTCATCATCTCCGTCTGGACTCATGGGGGGAGGGGGAGGGATCATCTGACAGAGACAAAACACGTTCAGACGAGGGAATCTATCGTAACGTTGCAGAGATAAATGTCCTAACAAAACACTGCTCAGTAAGCTCCATGTGTGTTCTCTATCAGCAACACTAAACAGTCGAGAGGGAGTTTAACTCTTTATTCAGACTGTAAGGAAGATCAGAGTGGGAGACAGGCAAGTGGAGAAACAGTGGGAAAGGTGGAAGCAGGGACTTAGCTCTGCACCAGAGAAAATATTTCTGCATTCCATCTTACCGGTGGCCCACAGGGCATCATAGGAGGCCATCCTGGAGGGGCGGGCCTGGAGGCCCCAGGTCGCCTTGAGTTTCCCTGTAGACAGAACAACAACTTCAACGTGCAGCACACTCCATTGTCAAAGGATTCCTTCCATTATCACTTACAGGGGTTTTATATTTAAATTCCCAGCTCGGCATCTTTAGCAACTTCCAAATGATAACAAAATTCACCCAAATTCCATCATTTGTTAGGTCTTTTACTTCCTTGGAGTAATGTATTCTTACATTTACATTTCAGTCACTTAGCATTCAACTGGTGTCTGGGTAAGACACCCACATATCAAAAAATGTAAGATAAAATGCATGGACGAATAGTGACTGACAACCTACAATTCGGATCTGCTTACCATTCGGAAGCCAGGCATTGGAGGGGGACCTGGGGGAAAGCCAGGAAAGCCTGGACCCGACATTGGAGGTCCTTTAGGGGATTTGAATTTGGGTTTAGAGCGTGGCACATGACTGTGAGGGTGTGGGGCGGACGACCTGTCGCTCTCCTCTGTAGAAGACTCTGCTTCTTTAACCTGCATTACAGAAAGAGACACGAACACTGACAAAATGTTTCCAGTCAGATGTGTTCAAGGGGCTGAATACATAAATGGTGGTCCACTAGCCTGGTGGAACCAGCCTGATCTAGTTCACGTGCAGTAAAACAGTATGGTGAATGCAGCGATCATCCTCACAAACAGCCTAAACGTACCTTACTGGGGGCTTCCTCATCTACCTCTGGGCTCTCTATCAGAAGGTCACATAGGTTCTGCTCCTCCTCGTTCCCATAGTGTGTGAACACAACTATACAGGTGCCCCTCTGCTCTTCTATGGATGAGATCGTGGCAGCGTACAAATTGCCATCTTTAGACCAGTAGGCACAGCAGGGATCTCCGACTCGCCACTGCAACACAACACGTTGTATAACTGTTAGACTAGAGGCATTAAAGGAACAGTTAACAGATCATTTTTAATGGGTTGTTGTGTTCTTATAACGTACCACCTACCTCTTTATCCAGAGGAGCATTGCTTCTCTTTCTGCTGCGGTTGTTTCTGTTGTTTTTTCGTTTCTTTCCAGGGTTGTCTCTCTCTGAGCTTTGTGTGTCCTCCTCACCTTTCAGGGCAGTCTGAAAGTCACGATCAATAGTTTAAAAATAATCAAAATGTGAGCATGACAGAGGGATAATAGAACATTTTCAAGGACACTTTTCTGAGTTGCTGCTTTAGGAGACGTGTCTACAACACACTGTAGCTGTACATGCATGGTTCTCAACCTAAGTATCAAAACCATTCTAACAAAGAGGAAAATAAGACTTGTTTTATTTGCAGAATACTGTCAATGAGGTGGCAAACAAAGTTATAACACTGTAAAGGCACCTTAAATGATGCAACTGCTTTGTCGTAGGCCTTTATCAGTGCAGTGTCATCCCAAATGTCTGAATCGTCACTCTGGGAAAAAAAGAAAATGAGTTTAAGAGCAATCGACCATCTGAGTAACTTTTACATAACAAATGCTTTCTATCTATCTACTAGCAAGACAGCTAAAGCCAGCTACCCAAGATCCCATCTAGCCAGTCGTGATGCACTGGTACTGCTCTATATTCATACATAATAAATGGGTCATAGTTAGATAACCAGCTGGCCAGGCTAACTAGCATCTAATCATACAACATGGCCAGCTGATCATTTGTTATCTAATGTCAGTCACTTTCCTAGATCCCTGCTAACCATATATCTAATTGAAACTGTTTTGGGAATGGGCCATCAGACTTGAGTGACTGATGCTGGCATATCTGCTGGCAAACTGCCTTGTTACAACTAACAATGATTATGATAACTAACCCTTCACTGAAACTCTGGTGCAGTGTTGTGGAGGATACTCTGAAAATATTGTTTACTAAGATTCTAGCCGACTAAACTCCATTCTATGGTGAACGAAGTATCAAGATACCAACTACTTAAAATTGGAACTTAATCTACACTAAAGCTCCCATTAAAAAAAAGTGTTTACTTAGCTATCTAATGTTAAATTAAAAAAGTAGTTCACTACATCCAAACTAATGTGTGAAACATTATCATATCAAACAAGTAATTACACTACTGAAAACACTACTGTTCCAAGATTTGAATTTAGTTAAACTACCACCAAGCTACTGCAAAACGTAGTTAAATTACAAGTTTAACTCGATATAACGTTAGCTAGTTCAATACTCCCCAACACTGCTCTGGTGACAGGTTTAGACCCAATAGCTAGCTATTAACTAGCTAATGTTAGCTAGTTGGTATCTAGCCAATCAGCAAACAACTAGCAAACCAATCTACGCACTTAGCTAATTATGTACTGACTGAGTAGCTACATAATTGATAACTTACTTGTGCAGCTCCACGAGCAAAAAGCACATCTTTACACCCATGTGCCATGAATACGCAGAAATATGGCTGCTCTCACAGCTTTGATAGTCCCTAGCTACTGAAGCAACGTGCGTCGCTGGCTGACGTTCATAAATAATGATGACGTAGAAAAACTGCGACAAAAATTGTTAGCACGTTGGCTTGGGAACGAAATAAGACTTTGTTTACCTAGCTAGATTTGCTTGCAAGTCGTGATTTGTTGGCCAAAACGATGATAGATCATGCTTTAGGTTCTTTGGGTGCTCAGATTGTCTTGGCTGCGTCCAGTGATGAGAATCATCCTCCAGAAAACATTATTGACGGGTGAGACAGGTTTATTTATTTACTCTTTTTAACATTTAATTTAGAACCTCTGTGCCTATCTGGTAACGTTATGCTGTTAGCTAACGTTAGTTAGATAGCTAAACTAACCTAAACTTCCTGTATTGCAGAGTAGCTAGCTACATGCGTTGTTGTTAAAATCAAGATAAAAAGCTACTAGCTATGGTAGCTTGAGAAGAGCTAGCGAGCTAACGTTATCAGTCTTGTACAGACACCCAACAATATTTCCACACAAAGCCAACATCCTGTTGCTATACAATGTCATGTTACACCAGTCAGTAACGCACAGCCAGCAGCCCCATGCCACACCATACCTTGATACGTCACTTTCTCTCTTCTCAGGAACACTGAAACATTTTGGATGTCCACTGGAATGTTTCCACAGGAGTTCATAATCCGTTTCGCTGAATCTATGAAAATTGCCCTTGTGACAATGCACTGTTATAATGGTATGAAACAAGGTCAAAAGTTAACGTATCAAATGGCACACTGTCTAGACCTAAGTATTGGTGTATGTTTAGTTACTACAGTTTGATCGTGTTGCTTGAAATGTATCCGTTATTTTGTTCTCATTGTCTTTCAGTTAAGACTCTTAAAATTGAGAAGAGCATCTCAGATGATGCTACTGACTTTGAAGCTATTTCAGAAAAAGGTAAGCAAAGCCACTCTACAGATCCACAGTGCCTCAAAGCAAATGAAGTCTGCCTTTCAAAGCAGTATTGTAATCTTCATTGCATCTTGTTTCAGAATTTGAACACACAGAGGGGCATCTTCAAACAAATGATTTTCCAGTGAGTTGACTTCCTATTCTAATCTACATAATGTTCTACATGGTACTACAAAGTGTCTGCAAATGGCATATACTGTATATACACGTGACTTTGAGTGGTTTGAACTACTCTTGTTTTTTTCTCTTTACAGCTAAATGGAACGACTGCAACACACTTGCGCTTCATCGTTACCTCTGGATATGATCATTTTGTCTCGGTACACAGCATCAGTGTAGAGTGATGAAATATATAGTACCTTCTCATAATGTACAGCTCTACTTATTAAGGGGTTTGTCTGAATATCTAATATGTTTTACATTGCATCATTTTGTTGTTGTTTATACCTTTTTTGTAATGAAACAGGATTTAATGTTACATCACCTGAGGCACAATTAATAGTTTGTTTCATTCTACCTGTTCACCAAATCCAAATTGCAATAAAATCTGTTCAATAAATCTGACTACTGCTGTAATCTGCTAACAGTTGCATTTGATCCAAAGCATATGGTGACAGTTGATGTGAAGTGAAACAAGGCAGTATTCAAACTTCAAAGGTTTTCCTGCTGTAGACGTGTCATCAGTGTGTCCGTCATCCCACTATATTGTTAAGGATTTTCTTCACTCGTGCATTTGTGTGCTGCAGAGGTAGCCTGGCCAAAGATGGATTTTCGGAAGACATTTTAAGTTTACTAAACAATGTGTTATAATAATCTCATACTTCCTGTGGAGTGAAAGTGTTTTAAAACCACAGGCTGAAATAACGCCCACTTTCCAATCTTACATTATTGCGCAATTAAAAATCTGCTTATGTGCAAGGATTCAATGTCACACATACAGGGTTCGCAAATCATTATTGGCAAACATCATACTGCATCAGACAACCTGATGGAGATTCAGGAGTCGTCTGTTCTGAACCTGAAATCATTCCAGCACTTCAAAGCTTTTTATTATTTTTATTATTTAACTAGGCAAATCAATTAAGAACAAATTCTTATTTACAATGACGGCCTACCCCGGCCAAACCCAGACGACGCTCGGCCAATTGTGCGCCACCCTATGAGACTCCCAATCACAGTCGGATGTGATACAGCCAGGATTTGAATCAGGGACTGAGGTGACGCCTCTTTCACTGAGATGCAGTGCCTTAGAACACTGCTACTCGGGGGCCCAACTGCCTATGTTGTTGTAAAAGTTCAAAGGTTAGGATTCAGCCCAATGAGATATACAGTTGAAGTCAGAAGTTTACATACATCTTAGACAAATACATTTAAACTCAGTTTTTCACAATTCCTAATATTTAATCCTAGTAAAAATTCCCTGTCTTAGGTCAGTTAGGATCACCACTTTATTTTAATAATGTGAAATGTCAGAATAATAGTAGAGAGTGATTTAAGCTTTTATTTCGTTCATCACATTCCCAGTGGGTCAGAAGTTTACATACACTCAATTAGTATTTGGTAGCATTGCCTTTAAATTGTTTAACTTGGGTAAAATGTTTTGGGTTGCCTTCCACAAGCTTCCCACAATAAGTTGGGGGAATTTTGGCCCATTCCTGACAGAGCTGGTGTAACTGAGGCAGGTTTGTAGGCCTCCTTGTTCGCACACGCTTTTTCAGATCTGCCCACAAAATTTCTATGGGGTTGAGGTCAGCGCTTTGTGATGGCCACTCCAAGACCTTGACTTTGTTGACTTTAAGTCATTTTGCCACAACTTTGGAAGTATGCTTGAGGTCATTGTCCATTTGGAAGACCCATTTGCGACCAAGCTTTAACTTCCTGATTGATGTCTTGAGATGTTGCTTCAATATATCCCCATAATTGTCCTGCCTCATGATGCCATTTATTTTGAGAAGTGCACCAGTCCGTCCTGCAGCAAAGCACCCCCACAACATGATGCTGCCACCCCCGTGCTTCACGGTTGGGATGGTGTTCTTCGGCTTGCAAGCCTCCCCCTTTTTCCTCCAAACATAACAATGGTCATTATGGCTAAACAGTTCTATTTTTGTTTCATCAGACCAGAGGACATTTCTCCAAAAAGTACAATATTTGTCCGCATGTGCAGTTGCAAACCATATTCTGTCTTTTTTATGCCAGTTTTGGAGCAGTGGCTTCTTCCTTGCTGAGCGCCTTTCAGGTTATGTCGAGATAGGACTCGTTTTCCTGTGGATATAGATACTTTTGTACCCATTTCCTCCAGCATCTTCACATGGTCCTTTCCTGTTGTTCTGGGATTACACTTTTCGCACCAAAGTACGTTCATCTCTAGGAGACAGAACACGTCTCCTTCCTGAGCGGTATGACAGCTGAGTAGTCCCAGGGTGTTTATACTTGCGTACTATTGTTTGTACAGATGAACGTGGTACCTTCAGACGTTTGGAAATTACTCCCAAGGATGAACCAGACTTGTGGAGATCTACAATTTGTTTTCTGAGGTCTTGACTGATTTCTTTTGATTTTCCCATGATGTCAAAGAGGCACTGAGTTTGAAGGTAGGCCTTGAAATACATCCACCGGTAGACCTCCAATTGACTCAAATGATGTCAATTAGCCCATCAGAAGCTTCTAAAGCTATGACAATTTCTGGATTTTCCCAATCTGTTTAAAGGCACAGTCAACTTAGTGTATGTAAACTTCTGACCAACTGGAATTGTGATACAGTGAAATCATTTGTAAACAATTGTTGGAAAAATTACTTGTGTCATGCAGAAAGTAGATGTAAACAAACTATAGTTTTGGCAAGTCGGTTAGGACAAGAAATTTGTGGAGTGGTTGAAAAATGAGTTTTAATGACTCCAACCTAAGTGTATGTAAACTTCCGATTTCAACTGTAATGTCTTTTCCTTAAAGGTTAAATATATAAAAAGAGAATACATTTGTTAATATGAGGTTGTTGTCCCTGACTCCATGTTACGTGAATAAGAGCAACATTTTTTTTATCCACCCGTCATTTAAAAGAGAGGGAGAGTAAATATGAAACCAGAGGAGGGAAAGATGAAAGTGAAGAGAGAGGGAGTGAAGAGAAAGGAGAAGACAGTGAACATGTGAGGAAAGTTTAAAGTTGTCACTTGATCAATAATCAAGTAAATGTCCACTACGTGTGTTAGACGAGGGATGCAAAGCGGAAACATCACGCTAATGTATGTAACTTGGTAGAAAACAACAATGTACATAGCCATCATTTTTTTCAGAATATAAAAATATTTATTCTCATGAAGCTGAGAGTAAATATCCATCTCAAGCTGAAGTACAATGTACAAGTGTTTTACGCTTTAAAATGGTACAAAGCTTTTTTTTTGTGAGGAAAAATACATATGGATGTATTATTCAGTTGGATTCAAAGAAATTAGAATTCATGTTCTAAAATTAATTATAGAGTTCTGAAAGTGATTAAAAAGTTACGTTTACATTTGCAGTAAAAAAAAGAAGTTTTATTTAAAAGTATAATATGCATGATAAAGTTACTTTCTGCTTCATGTTTCTGCTATTTTCATAAAGAAATATAACTTCAAAATAGTATTTGTCTTTTAATGTAATAACAAAAACAATCACGACCTGTAATATATATATATATGCTAATGTTTAGGAGTATTATATGTTTGTAAATGGTACTATTTGTAAATGTGGAGTAAATGCAGGGAGTTCAAACCATCACATTTGTAGAAACAAACCTTTAACTTTAAAAAGTTCCCACTTCAAAAAGACAGTTACAAGTAGCATTTTCAATGTACGTGACATTAACATAATGCTATCTATTAGCATCAGTTGTACTATAGGAATACCACTCCGCTTGCATAAAAAAAGCTTTAGATAAAACAGATTATATACACATGCAGTACCACCAGTACAGAAACAAGAAAGACAGTCCCTTACGTTTCAGTTAATTAACATAGAAAACACTGTTAAATGTAAGGAAATGACACATTCACACAGACAGTATCGCTTAGTGTAACAATCATCAAAATAGTAGTTGTAGAGGGACTCATTTTGAGTCTGCAGACATCCCGTCTGGTGGTCCCTCTCTTTCCCAGTCCTCCCTCTTGTGAAGGGAACGAAGGAGACATCTTAGTGGACCTCAACTGTGTGTTTCTGCCAGTTAGGAGTCTAACTGGATAAAACAGGAGACACGGTCTTCCACCACAACACAGGCAAGTTGGAATGGGGGCAGATGATAGCATGGAATACAAGGGAAGTTTGTTCATTGTGTGTCTATTGAAGCTAAGGGAGTCTATATATGTAGCAAGTATACTATGGTGTTTTCACTGTAGGGGAATGAGTGTTCAGTCCCTGAGTGTGTATGTGTGTGTGTCTAGATGGTTTCCACGTAATTGGCTGGAAAGAGTCCCTGGCGTCCATCTTTAGTGCAGCCCCGCCACCAGGCCTTGTCCACGGTCTCCACCGCACTTATGATGTCACCTGGCTCAAAGGAGATCTCTGATTCATCCTCTGTGAGAAAAGAGAAAGGCAAATTTAACACTCAGAGAATCATAGTGTGCGTCTGTGTGTATGTATTGGTGTGCATGTGTGTCCATGGTTACACTGAGAACTGACCTGCTTGGTAATCATAGAGAGCTCTTACACATGTCTGAAACAGAGAAAACCACGAATCATGAATGTCCCGTCTGAGGAAAATGTCACAATTCACTATTTTTCCCCATTGCAGAGCCCTCGCCTGGTTGTCATCGACATGACATTCATATTAAATTAGTGTTTTCAATCCTGGTCCTGGAGAAGGAAAGACCAGCACTAACACACCTTTTATAACTTATCAACTAATCATCAAGTCTTTTTATTAAAACTGGGCTGGAACAAAGGTCTGCACACAGTGTGGGTCTCCAGGACCGGGTTTGAAGCCCAGTAGTGAATAGGATGGCAGGTGGCAGGGTACATATGACTTTGTGTGTCTCCATACCTCTTGTCCATTCTCTGAAATCTCCTGGACCTCATTCTCTTCAACAAAGTCCTCCTCCTCTTCATCAAAACAAACAGCCAACTCTGGAGTACCTTGGTCCCTTTCAGGTGAACTCATAGATCTCTCTGGAAAAGAGGAACCATGATAGTGGTTGGATTCTGGTTCCCTACCCTATGCTAAGCAAGTGTGTACTTTTCAATCGACTTCATGGATTTAAAAGCCCACGAGGAAGAGGATTCCTGGAAAAGGATAGGGAATTGCAATGTAGGCTTCTGGTATGTCTATTCTATGTTATCTCATCAACATGAAGGGTTCATTCAGTTTGAGAGCAACTTGGGTAATGTAGGCTAGCGTAGATACCTCTCTGGATGAGTGGGGTAACATACCTGTACCATTGTGTTCCACCAACTCCTCCTCGTCTGTCACCCCATTGGTGGACGGGACCACAACCTTTTGTGTGATTACCTGAAGAATAACCTCTGCATCTGAAACATAACATATCAGTAGTTAGATTGTGTCAGTGATGTGTCACACACTTTTCCACAACCTTCTCATTACATAAAACTCTTCCCTTTCAATTGTTTTATTTAGCCTGTTAAATTATTTTATATTTTTTATAATAGGACAGGCCTATACGAGATACAAAAGAACATACACTAACGGTCAAAAGTTTTAGAACACCTATTCATTCAGGGTTTTTCTTTATTTTTACTATTTTCTATATTGTAGAATAATAGTGAAGACACCAAAACTATAAAATAACACATATGGAATCATGTAGTAACCAAAAAAAGTGTTAAAACAAATCAAAAAATATTTTATATTTGAGATTCTTTAAACAGCCCCCCTTTGCCTTGAATACAGCTTTGCACACTTGGCATTCTCTCAACCAGCTTCATGAGGTAGTCATCTGGAATGCATTTCAAATGCCTTGTAAAAAGTACATTTGTGGAATTTCTTTCCTTCTTAATGCGTTTGAGCCAATCAGTTGTGTTGTGACATGGTAGGGGGTATACAGAATATAGCCCTATTTGGTAAAAGACCAAGTCCATATTATTGCAAGAACAGCTCAAATAAGCAAAGAGAAACAACAGTCCATCATTACTTTAAGACATGAAGGTCAGTCAATACGGAACATTTCAATAACTTTTTGCAGTCGCAAAAACCATCAAGCGCTATGATGAAACTGGCTCTCATGAGGACCGCCACAGGAATGGAAGACCCAGAGTTACCTCTGCTGCAGAGGATACGTTTATTAGAGTTACCAGACTCAGAAATTGCAGCCCAAATAAATGCTTCACAGAGTTCAAGTAACAGACATAGAATTCAAGGCATACTTAACCAGCATGGCTACCACAGCATTCTTCAGCGATACGCCATCCCATCTGGCTTGGGCTTAGTGGGACTATCATTTTGTTTTTTCAACAGGACAATGACCCAACACTATTGGCTATTTGACCAAGAAGGAGAGAGATGGATGACCTGGCCTCCACAATCACCCGGCCTCAACCCAATTGAAATGGTTTAGGATGAATCGGACCGAAGAGTAAAGGAAAAGTAGCCAACAAGTGCTCAGCATGTGGGAACTCCTTCAAGACTGTTGGAAAAGCATTCCAAGGGCCTCCTGAGTGGCGCAGTGCCACTAGAGATTTTGGGTTTGAGTCCATGCTCTGTCGCAGCCGGCCGTGACTGGGAGACTCATGGGGTGGCGCACAATTGGCCCAGCGTCGCTCGGGTTAAGGGTGGGTTTGGCCGGCAGGGATGTCCTTGGCCATCGCACACTAGCGACTCCTGTGGCGGTACGGGCGCAGTGCATGCTGACACGGTCGCCAGGTGTATGGTGTTTCTTCCGACACATTGATGCGACTGGCTTCTGGGTTAAGTGGGCATTGTGTCAAGAAGCAGTGCGGCTTGGTTGGGTCGTGTTTCAGAGGACGCATGGTCCTCGATCTTCGCCTTTCCCGAGTCCGTATGGAAGTTGCAGCGATGAGACAAGACTAACTACCAAATGTATACCACGAAAATGGGGTAAAAAAAAAAAAAAAAAAAAAAAAAGGAAAACCATTCCAGGTGAAGCTGGTTGAGAGAATGCCAAGAGTGTGCAAAGCTATCATCAAGGCAAAGGGTGGCTATTTGAAGAATCTCAAATATAAAATATATATTTTGGGGGTTTCTACATGATTCCATATGCGTTATTTCATAGTTTTGATGTCTTTATTATTACTATTTTCTACATTGTAGAATAATAGTAAAGAAAAACTAGGTAGGCGTCCAAACTTTTGACCGGTAGTGTACAAAGTATACCTGTTACTGCTGGCTCCTGCTCCTCTTCTGAAAGCTCGACCAGGAATGGCTCAGCAGAGACCTGGCTGTAATCGGATTGGCCCTTCTCTTGTCCAGCTTCCTTTGCCTCCTCTCCTTCCTCTGCCATAGGCTCCTGCACTGATGTAGGGTCTGAATCCTGTGCTAAGACCTCCCCTCCCTCCTCCATATTTGGGTTTGGCTCTGTACTCTTAATGCTGGGCTCTGGCTCTGCCTGGTCTTCCTCTTCATCTTCATCTTCCTCTTCCTCCACCAGTACAACTTGTATAGCTGTGTACTGCTCTGGAAGAGAGATAATTACCAATGTTGTTTTAAGTGCATCCATGGTAAACTGAGAACCCACTATAATGGTATGACAGACATACATGGTCATTCTACAGTAGGCTGTGTGTATGATGGGGAACTACCTGTTGGCTGCAGTGGACTCTCTGGCACAGAGGCAATAGGAGGCTGTGGTGCTGAGACAGGCTTCAGGGAAACTAGGGGATAGGGGAAGCATTCAGGCTGGGACTGGGGAGAGTGGGGCAGGAACTGGGCCTGGAGCTGGTTCTCTAGAGGGGAGGTGGGGGACATGTTGGCGAGGAGGCCTGGAGAGGCTGGGAGGGCAGAGGGCTGGGTTTGGAGCTGAAACTGGGGGTTGGGTGATGGGAGAGTAGCCTGGGCTGAGACAGGTGGGGCAGAGTGGAGGGCCGATTTCGGAGGGGACACCAGGGGCGCGCGAGGGCTCTGGGGAGAGGTGCTTGGGCGGAAGATGGGGCTGGGCGGGGACATGGTGCGGTGGAAGGGGGAGGTTGGGAAGCGGGAGAAGGGTGAGACCAATGTGGGACTGCGGGGGGAAGTGGGGATGGGGCTGTCCGATTTCCCAAAGTTGAATGCTGTGTCAGTCAGGCTGCGCTGGTACCGCCTTAATGGAGGTTTGCCTGTGTGGAGAGAGAGGGAGGGAAGAAAGACCAACATGAAGAAATACAATGCAACCAGGCAGAAAATGGTTGTTAAGGTTCATGCCTGATTGACTGTTACTGGCTTAATCACACATTGCGTAGAGCCACTTGTGGTTTGTCAACGCTTATAAACACACACACACTGGACTTACCTGTGCGGGGGGAGCCGGGGCTGGATGGGCTACGGGATGATACTGATGACAGCTGTCTGAAGAACTCTCTGGGGTTCATGGAGCGCTGTGATACCAGCATTGCTGCCTCCTACAGGTAGGAGGAGGAATCACACCATGCTTTACTGAATGATGTAAAGGAAACTACATGTCTCAATAGTCTAGAGCTGCCTCCTCTACTCCTTCCTCTCCATTCCTTTCCTTCATCTGCGCTGGCTTGACAGAAGCAGACAGGTTCCTATAAAAAGGCCATATTCCTTTGACCTATCCTGTGTTTTCAGATCTGTGCAGATGAAGGACAGCAGACTAGGAGAAGAAGCCATTTCAGAGCATTGGGATACATCGTATGCGAGAGGTACAACAGGTAAGGAACTAGTATGTTTAGAGAAGAGTAGGATGGGAGTTTATATGGAGAAGAGAGGTCAGTAAGAGAGACTCACTGCTGCTTTCTCAATGGACTCGCTGCGTCTGAAGCGAGATCTCATGTCCTCCTCATGCTCTCTCTCCTGCAGCTCCTGGCACACCCAACAGAGGTCAGAGTTCAGACACACTTCAGTAGCCTGATAACTTCCTCACTAATTGGTTATTTCTCTCACCCATCTAGATTTCTCCTGTTTCCTCACTTCTGCCTCCAGTTGGACCTGCATTCTCCTGAGAGATACAGAGATGTCAGAGACCTTATGTAGCCTTTCCAATTATGACGACACATTCAATACCTGACATGGCCACAAGAGGATACCCTTGAGTCAGAGATCGTTTGAGTCTTGAGTCAGTGTGTGTGTCCTAGTCCTGACCTCTGCTCTTCGATCATCTGTAGTTTCTCGTTCATCTTCCTCTCCCGCTCATCAGCCTCTTTCTGTTCCTTCAAAACTCTCTCTTTCTCCCAACGTCGTCTGTCCTCCACTGCACGCTTCCTCTCCTCTTCCTTCCTCCGCTCCTCCTCACGCTGAGAGAGATGGAACACAATAGATGAAGACTTAATAACAGTTGATAATGTGAACGTTGAAGGTGATGTGAACATTGAAGGTAAATACTAAGTCTGTTACATTGATGGATTACTAGAAAATTACCCTCATAGCTTAGACAGTTTATTATTTTTTAAAAACCTTTATTTAACTAGGCAAGTCAGTTAAGAACAAATTCTTATTTACAATGACAGCCTAGGAACAGTGGGTTAACTGCCTTGTGCAAAACGACAGATTTTCACCTTGTCAGCTCGGGTATTCGATCTAGCAACCTTTCGGTTGCTGGCCTAACGCTCTAACCACTAGGCTACCTGAGGGTAACCGTGACTGTGTGCCTGTGTAAACTACCTCTGCACGTGCCCAGAAGGAGTCTCTGTTGGCGCGGCTCATCTCCATGGCAGCGTTAGTCTTCCTGTAGTTAGTGCCCTGTCAACAGAGAGATACAGACGCAGAGGAAAGAGAGAGTTAATGGAGAACAACACTGTATGAACACACAGTTTGTAACTTAGGCTATTGACAAGGAGCCTTGGATGTTTTTAACTCGTGATTGAAAAAAAAAAAAAAAAAAAAACACACACAGTATGTACACAGAAAGTACAATTTATGACGAGATTAAAACTGAGAGAATCTGAATGTGGCACCCTCAATATTAAAACACAGTTCCAGGATGTGTCCAGGTGTTAGCGCCCCCTCTTGTGGATAGAGATGGTATTGCAAGGGGACCACTCACCACTGTCTCCTTGTCCTTGGACCGACTGCTTCTTCTGACATGCTCTGTCGGGGAGCGGACTTTATTGAGCTCAGCACCTATCTTCTCCTCTGTCACATCCTCCTTACTCTCAGCACTGATAAACACATAGGCCTCCTGAGAGAGAGTGAGTGTGAGAGTGTGAGTACAATGGGGAGCTGCTACACAGGCATCTGATGTCAAGTCTATAATGCACTAGTGACAGGTTGGTTGCTGCATGTTCATCACTGACCCAGACAGTGCTCTGATGAACAAGCTTGTTCTGAAACATGTCAGCATGAAAGATTATTGAAGGGAATCAAGTTGCGGTCCTGAACATTGTTTGACATTCCAAGCGAGGATAATCTTCAGCTGTAAATTGGTCTGCACACTACAGCTGTGCGCCACAGACACTTTGCATGATGTCACTTGAACCTTTCATGAACTTTCCGGATGAAAGAATGGCATTTTTATTGGCTGCTACAGTATCAAAATGTGTGAAACCTCATCGCTCAGATAGAATTCTGCTCCAGCATTCCAAATGAGAGAAAGGGATATTTTCCCACCTTTTTCATTTACCCCCTGACCCCCTGAAATCATATGTACACACACACACACACAAACACACACACACTCTGAAGTAGTTCTTTGAAAGCTTTTCCCCCCGGCGGGTTCCTTTTGGCTGTGGACTTAGTTGTGTAACAGCTTTAGCGATGAGGACAGACAGAGAACAAAACGAGTCTCTGGCTTACACTAGAGAAGACAGGATGAAACGTATCAGTTTGGAAGAGATAGAGAGTGGAGAGGGAAGAGAGAGGTGTAGAAACAGGAGAGAGTGTGTGTAGGGGGGAGGAAGAGAGAATTCACAGAAAGCACAAGGAAAGTAAAACAGATGTTGCATATTAGATGAGGGGGAAGTGGAAAGAGCAGACAGGA
Organism: Salvelinus fontinalis; assembly: GCF_029448725.1. Lineage (NCBI taxonomy): Eukaryota > Metazoa > Chordata > Actinopteri > Salmoniformes > Salmonidae > Salvelinus > Salvelinus fontinalis. The sequence goes on from NC_074668.1 coordinate 12,522,094, forward strand.
TGCAGGTATTCAACGATGACCAATGACCAACCCGGACCAGAAAGAGACGGCGATATAGAGTTCGACGTGCGGGTGCCCCGATGAAACAACGGAGGCGAGTAAATCATCCGCCTCTACCCTCTTTTCTATTGATGAATGTACAACCACTGGAGAACAAACTGGATGAGCTCCGTTCGAGACTATCCTATCAACGGGACCTGAAGAACTAAGATCCTATGTTTCTCAGAAAACTTGGCTGAAGAAGGATACGGATAATATTCTAGCTGGTTTTTATATGAATCGGCAGGACAGAACGGTAACCTCAAGGACGTGGTGTGTGTCTCTTTGTTAACAACAGCTGGTGCAAAGTTAAGGTTCTGCGCATCAAAAAAAAAGAAAAAGTTCTGCTCGTCTGAGTTAGTATGGTTTACAACTTATCGTGAGGTATTCTATCTACCAAGAGAGTTTTCATCCATATTTTTATTAGCTGTTTATTTACCACCACAAACCGATGCTGGCACTAAGACTACACTCAATGAGCTGTATAGGGCTATAAGCAAACAAGAAGATGTTCATTCAGAGACAGCGCTCCTAGTGGCCGGTGATTTTAATGCAGAAAAAAACGTATCCGTCTTACCTCCATTCTACCAGCATGTCACCTGTGCAACTAGCAGCGAACAAAACCCTAGATCACCTTTACTCCACACACAGAGACACATACAAAGCCCTCCCGCTAGCAAATCTGAACATATCCTCCTGCTTACAAGCAAAACCTCAAAAGTACCAGTGACACGCTCAATACAGAAGTGGTCTGCTGAAGAGGATGCTAAACTACATGATTGTTTCACTAGCACAGTCTGGAATATGTTCCGGGACTCATTTGATGGCATTGAGGGGTTTACCACATCAGTCACCGGCTTCGACGACGTTGTCCCCACAGTGACCGTACGTACATATCCCAACCAGAAGCCATGGATTACAGGCAACTCCCACACTGAGCTAAACGCTAGAGCTACCGCTTTCAAGGAGCGGGACACTAACCCGGACGCTTATAAGAAATCACGCTACGCCCTCCGACGAACCATCAAACAGGCAAAGCTTCAATACAGGACTAAGATCGAATCCTACTACACAGGCTCTGTTGCTTGTGACAGGGCTTGCAAACTATAACAGAATACAAAAGGAAACGCAGCTGCGAGTTGCCCAGTGACGCAAGCCTACTAGACATGCTAAATGCCTTCTATCCTCTCCGAGGCAAGCAACACTGAACCATGCTCGAGGCACCAGCTGTTCCAGAGGACTGTGTGATCACACTCTCCGTAGCCGATGTGAGTAAGACCTTTAAACAGGTAAACATGCATCCTGGTAATCAGACGGATTAAAGGAAACAGAGGGCCGAGCATGCCACATTTACATCAACAGGGCTGTAGTGGAGCGGGTCGAGAGCTTCAAGTTCCTCAGTGTCCACATCAAACACACCAACACAGTCGTGAAGAGTGCACGACAACACCTCTTCCCCCTCAGGAGACTGAAAAGATTTGGCATGGGTCCTCAGATCCTCAAAAAGTTATATAGCTGCACCATTGAGAGCATCTTGACTGGCTATATCACCACTTGGTATTGCAACTGCTTGACATATGACCGGAAGGCGCTAGAGGGTAGTGCGGACGGCCCAGTACGTCACCGGGGGAGAGCTCCCTGCCATCCAGGATCTCTATACCACGCGGTGTCAGACGAAGGCCCTAAAAATTGTCAAAGACTCCAGCCACCTAAGTTCTAGACTGTTCTCTCTGCTCCTGTTTGCCATCTGCCACTTTATTCCTAGTTATACAGTATGCACATATCTACCTCAACTACCTCGTACCCCTTCACATCCACTAGATACTGGTACCCCTTGTTTATAGCCAAGTTATCAATACTCATTGTGCATCTATTATTTTTACTTTTCTATTTTATTTCTCTCTGCATTGTTGGGAAGGGCCTGTAAGTAAGTGTTTCACTGTCACAGTCTACACCTGTTGTTTACCAAGCATGTGACAATTTGACCCTTTTCTGCACAAACTCTTATTGCACTGAATCTATACACACATACTGGACTCTACCTACACACACACACACACACACACTGCTGCTAATGTCAATATTCTATCCTGTTGCTTACCCTCTTTACACCTACCTATATGTACAGTGACAAGAAAAAGTATATGAACCCTTTGGAATTACCTGGATTTCTGCATTAATTGGTCATCAAATGTTATCTGATCCAAGTTACAACAATAGACAAACACAGTGTGCTTAAACTAATAACACACAAATTGTATTTTTCTTGTCTATATTGATACATAATTTAAACATTCACAGTGTAGGTTGGAAAAACTATGTGAACCCCTAGGACTAATGACTTTTCCAAAAGCTAATTGGAGTCAGGAGTCAGCTAACCTGGAGTCCAATCAATGACACAAGATTGGAGATGTTGATTAGAGCTGCCTAGCCCTATAAAAAAAAACACAACATTTGAGTTTGCTATTCACAAGAAGCATTGCCTGATGTGAACCATGTCTCGAACAAAAGAGATCTCAGAAGACCTAAGATTAAGAATTGTTGATTTGCATAAAGCTGGAAAGGGTTACAAAGGTATCTCTAAAGCCTTGATGTTCATCAGTCCACGGTAAGACAAATTGACTATAAATGGAGAAAGTTCAGCATTGTTGCTACTCTCCCTAAGAGTGGCCATAAGGGAAAGATGACTGCAAAAGCACAGCGCAGAATGCTCAATGAGGTTAAGAAGAATAGAGAGTCAGCTAAAGACTTACAGATATCTCTGGAACATGTTAATATCTCTGTTGACGAGTCTACAATACGTCAAACACTAAACAAGAATGGTGTTCATGGGAGGACACCATGGAAGAAGCCACTGCTGTCCAAAAAAACATTGCTGCACGTCTGAAGTTTGCAAGAGTGCAGCTGGATGCTCCACAGCGCTACTCGCAAAATATTCTGTGGACAGATGAAACTACAGTTGAGTTGTCTGCAAGGAACACACAGCACTATGTGTGGAGAAAAAAAAAATGCCACAGCACACCAACATCAAAACCTCATCCTAACTGTAAAGTATGGTGGAGGGAGCATCATGGTTTGGAGCTGCTTTGCTGCCTCAGGACTTGGACAGCTTGCTATCATTGGCGGAAAAACAAATTCCCAAGTTTATCAAGACATTTTGCAGGAGAATGTAAGGCTATCTGTCTGCCAATTGAAGCTCAACAGAAGTTGGGTGACGCAACAGGACAACGACCCAAAACACAGAAGTAAATCAACAACTAAATGGCTTCAACAGACAAATACACCTTCTGGAGTGGCCCAGTCCTGACCTCAACCCAATTGAGATGCTGTGGCATGACCTCAAGAGAGCAGTTCACACCAGACATCCCAATAATATTGCTGAACTGAAACAGTTTTGTAAAGTGGAATGGTCAAATTCTTCCTGACCGTTGTGCAGGTCTGATCCGCAACTACAGAAAACCTTTAGTTGAGGTTATTACCTACAAAGGAGGGTCAACCAGTTATTAAATCCAAGGGTCCACATGCTTTTCCCACCCTGCACTGTGAATGTTTACACGGTGTGTTCAATAAAGACATAAACATATAATTGTTTGTGTGTTAGTTTAAACAGACAGTGTTTGTCTATTGTTGTGACTTACTTAGATGAAGATCAGACAATTTTATGACCAACTTATTTAGAAATCCATGTAATTCCAAAGGGTTCACATACTTTCTTGCCACTGTACATATCTACCTCAACTTCCCCGTAGCCCTGCATATCAACTCGGTACTTGTGCTTCCTGTATATAGCCATCTTATTTTTACTCATTATCTTTATTCACTGTGTATTTATTCCTTGTGTCACTATTTTTATTGTCCCCCACACACTGTAGATCAGACTTTGTCCGTTCGTTAGTCACATGCAATATCTCAGACAGCACTGGCCCGATTTTGACAAAACTTGGGTGAATGATGCGGCATTTACAAAATTAAAATGATTGGCCCAAGGTGGGAGCTATTGTAATGAACTGAAATCTGTTAGTCACACGCAAATATCTTAATAGGCCCACACACACAGTTGCACTCCCTACCTCCTTACCTCCCTTCTTCATTTCTCCCTCCCTCACTTCTCCCAAGCAGTGTGAGGTTCCCCTGAGGGAGGAAGGAGGGCGTTGTGGTGAAGAGGGTGTAAATGATCTCCTCTGCCTCTCCTAACTGTCTCTGTCTGTCATTATGTTTCAGATGATAGGCCTCTCCCTAAAAGGGTCTCCCCTAAGGCCTCTCCCTAAAAGGGTCTCCCCTAAGGCCTCTCCCTAAAAGGGTCTCCCCTAAGGCCTCTCCCTAAAAGGGTCTCCCCTAAGGCCTCTCCCTAAAAGGGTCTCCCCTAAGGCCTCTCCCTAAAAGGGTCTCCCCTAAGGCCTCTCCCTAAAAGGGTCTCCCCTAAGGCCTCTCCCTAAAAGGGTCTCCCCTAAGGCCTCTCCCTAAAAGGGTCTCCCCTAAGGCCTCTCCCTAAAACGGTCTCCCCTAAGGCCTCTCCCTAAAACGGTCTCCTCTAAGGTCTCCTCTAAGGCCTCTCCCTAAAACGGTCTCCCCTAAGGCCTCTCCCTAAAACGGTCTCCCCTAAGGTTCCTCCCTAAAACGGTCTCCCCTAAGGCCTCTCCCTAAAAGGGTCTCCCCTAAGGCCTCTCCCTAAAAGGGTCTCCCCTAAGGCCTCTCCCTAAAAGGGTCTCCCCTAAGGCCTCTCCCTAAAAGGGTCTCCCCTAAGGCCTCTCCCTAAAAGGGTCTCCCCTAAGGCCTCTCCCTAAAAGGGTCTCCCCTAAGGCCTCTCCCTAAAACGGTCTCCTCTAAGGTCTCCTCTAAGGCCTCTCCCTAAAACGGTCTCCCCTAAGGCCTCTCCCTAAAACGGTCTCCCCTAAGGCCTCTCCCTAAAACGGTCTCCCCTAAGGCCCCTCCCTAAAACGGTCTCCCCTAAGGCCCCTCCCTAAAACGGTCTCCCCTAAGGCCCCTCCCTAAAACGGTCTCCCCTAAGGCCCCTCCCTAAAACGGTCTCCCCTAAGGCCCCTCCCTAAAACGGTCTCCCCTAAGGCCTCTCCCTAAAACGGTCTCCCCTAAGGCCTCTCCCTAAAAGGGTCTCCCCTAAGGCCTCTCCCTAAAAGGGTCTCCCCTAAGGCCTCTCCCTAAAAGGGTCTCCCCTAAGGCCTCTCCCTAAAAGGGTCTCCCCTAAGGCCTCTCCCTAAAAGGGTCTCCCCTAAGGCCTCTCCCTAAAAGGGTCTCCCCTAAGGCCTCTCCCTAAAAGGGTCTCCCCTAAGGCCTCTCCCTAAAAGGGTCTCCCCTAAGGCCTCTCCCTAAAAGGGTCTCCCCTAAGGCCTCTCCCTAAAAGGGTCTCCCCTAAGGCCTCTCCCTAAAAGGGTCTCCCCTAAGGCCTCTCCCTAAAAGGGTCTCCCCTAAGGCCTCTCCCTAAAAGGGTCTCCCCTAAGGCCTCTCCCTAAAAGGGTCTCCCCTAAGGCCTCTCCCTAAAAGGGTCTCCCCTAAGGCCTCTCCCTAAAAGGGTCTCCCCTAAGGCCTCTCCCTAAAAGGGTCTCCCCTAAGGCCTCTCCCTAAAAGGGTCTCCCCTAAGGCCTCTCCCTAAAAGGGTCTCCCCTAAGGCCTCTCCCTAAAAGGGTCTCCCCTAAGGCCTCTCCCTAAAAGGGTCTCCCCTAAGGCCTCTCCCTAAAAGGGTCTCCCCTAAGGCCTCTCCCTAAAAGGGTCTCCCCTAAGGCCTCTCCCTAAAAGGGTCTCCTCTAAGGCCTCTCCCTAAAACGGTCTCCCCTAAGGCCTCTCCCTAAAACGGTCTCCCCTAAGGCCCCTCCCTAAAACGGTCTCCCCTAAGGCCCCTCCCTAAAACGGTCTCCCCTAAGGCCCCTCCCTAAAACGGTCTCCCCTAAGGCCCCTCCCTAAAACGGTCTCCCCTAAGGCCCCTCCCTAAAACGGTCTCCCCTAAGGCCTCTCCCTAAAACGGTCTCCCCTAAGGCCTCTCCCTAAAACGGTCTCCCCTAAGGCCTCTCCCTAAAACGGTCTCCTCTAAGGCAACAGCTTGCTCATTAACATACACAACCTCTCCTCCTCTCTCTTCCCTTTCCCCTCACACACCCTGTCCTCTCCTCTATCCTCTCCTCTGTCCTCTTTCATAGACCTCTCCTCTGTCATAGACCTCTCCTCTGTCCTCTTTCATAGACCTCTCCTCTGTCCTCTTTCATAGACCTCTCCGCACACACCCTGTCCTCTCCTCGGACCTCTTTCATAGACCTCTCCTATCCTCCCATTCTTACTCCTTCCCCTACCCTCTCCTGTACTTTCCTCCTCTATACTTGTCCTGTCTCGTTCCCTTCATTCCCCTCTTCTCCTAAATCTTCCC